>NW_027155235.1:26470-35966 GCF_002600585.1 Cystoisospora suis | reverse complement strand
AGTCGTAGCGAGGGCGTTACACGCAGAGTTGCCACATAGCCGTACCGACTTCAAAATACTTTCTTAAATCCTCAGAAGTCTTGAGCGCCTCTGTCCATCCTGAGGAAAGCTAAGGGTGACAGAATGCGAATAAACGTGCTTGCGTCATCCGACGTAATTCCCGATGTTCTGCGAAAAGCGAGCGGCCTAAGCGTTGTGACTGCTGGGCTGTCGACTCAGCGCCCCTGGCTAGCTCCCAGCCATCGCGACCAAAGGGTTTGTCCCTTCCCGGCGGCTGAAAGGATTCGGCCTCAGCTGGCAAGTAATCTGCACAGCTGTCGGCCTCCGGGGTAGAGAGATTTGGCAAGCAAGGACACGAGTGATCAGGAAACTATGCGGAGTGCGACTCCCGTGTAATAGCCAACGTCACGCGAAGCGTCTCTGATGCCCCTGTTCCGTCGCATTTCTGCACTCCACATTTCTTCTGTCTTCGTCCCCAGATTTCTTCCGTTTGCCTTAGGTCAGCTCCTCTCAGCCGCATCTGGGCTCCGAGCTGGTCATCTCGTGGCACGTCACACTGGTAAGAAGTTGTCTATTAACTGTTCGGAATTCACCGTGCTCCCCGCGGGAGCTCAAAATAGTGTTTTCTTGTTTCAATAAGCCTAAAGAGCATGGCAATCATTTGCTCCCGAGGAGGCTCTTGTGCTCTACTTTTTCTTGTGGTTCTTGTCTGCCTTCATTTGAGTTCCAATGTCTGTGACGTCCAGGACACTCAGCCGGTCAGCCGTTCCACGTCTCCCGTTCTGGGGGCGGAAGCAGCACATCCAGCCGGTGGACAAGCAGAACGTCCCTCCTTGACAAATTCACCATTACCTGGGGACACGCAGCAGAAAACCTCTACGACCACGACAAAATCCACAACGGATGACGGGTATCAGGCCATGGTTGATGCCGCCAAGGAAGAGTTGGAGGCCAACATAAAAGCGGAGAGAGATTGGGAGGAAGCGTGGATCCAGTTTGCAATGAGTAGGAAGGATGATCGCGGTAGTGTGTGATCCGGGAGTAGCCATTCCTCCTCGTTTCACGGGTTGACACGGGCTCCTCGTGAGAGCGTGTGCTGGCACAGTGTGAATGCGGGACTGGGGAGAGTTTGGTTCTTAAGAAACAGCGCACAAAGGCAGGCTGGTTGATGTGTATGCACTTGGACAACCACGAAGGTCAAGGGAAACCAAGAGACTGCGACTTTCTATTATGCGTTTTTCCCTACGGCCTCTGTGCCGGTCTTGGCGTGCACTTTTGTACGGCACGCCCCTCAAGTGTGAGAAGTGTAGCCAGATGGTGCTGAAGTGCTCGTGTTCGATCTCCTTGTCCCGAGCTGTGGCTTTTCGTCCGGTGTGATGATTGTTGGGCACGTCTTCTTTCACAACAGAACGGCCTCCATCGTTGCTTGCTTCCCCAGCATGCGGCCACAGACCACACACGGATAATTCGGCCACTTTCAAACGCCTCGCAGTTGTCTCACGCTGGCAGTGGACATCTACTTGTGCGGGCCGACAATCGTGACATACAGGAACGGCGAGGACTATCTTCATGCTCACAGCTACTAGTAGGGGGATTCACGCGACCCACGTCGTTAGTCTGGATCGCAAGTGCCACGCGTCATACTCTCTTCCTTTTAAGCAAGCACTGACCGGCACTTCTCATATACCCTTCTGGCTTCCAAAGTCCTAGCGTTGAGGTAACCATAATCGTAGCCCCCATGTCTACGGGAGATGGCCTTACTGACGCGTGAAGAGATCCTCATCGGAACAGGGCCACAAGCAGCTCGTTTTCCCGATCAACGACTGGTGTTCACATGGATGGCCGTTTGCGCATTTTGAGCACGTTTATCCTTGCGACGTGAAGTCTGAGCGGCTCGGTGGTGGCGATCACGACTCAAGCACCAAAGCAGACAGACGCACAGGCAGACTGGCAGTTAGGTCATACTGCGGCTCGCTGTCCTCTCGGAAAGGCGAAAAGTTCGTTAGATACCCGGTGCATCGATGATCTGACCTGGTGGTTGGGCGTGACTTCAAATCACGTGGCGCCTAACGGCGCAGGGGTTCGATTCCTCCTTCGGTGCGTCACTAACTTCCAAAGGATAATGACGGATAATTTCACTCTCCCCGGAGTCGCAAGGCTATAGAAGCCATCACGAAACTTGCTTATCATTCTTTGTCCGCAGCGTGACAGATTTGAAGGAGCCTTTCTTCTCTCGAAATAAACGGAGAACGATCGCGCTACTTGGCTAGTACCGTTAGGCCGCTGGTCGACGGCTGCCGTTCTCCACGATGAGGCTGGCTTTCCTCCCTTGTTAGAAGGGGGACGACGTGGACGAGTAGATAGCTATAGTTGTCATTGGAAGTTCGGTCAAGAGAATAACGATTTGTAGGCGAACTGTAAGAAAGGCTTTTGACTTTTGAAAACGGTGCCTACTACGGGGTGGGGAGGCTCTCCGGAGGTTCTCTCCATTACTAGAAGCAGCTAGGTCTTCTTCGTGCTTGATTATTGCCTGCATGCCTCGAGATCACCCGAACTCGGATTTTCCTCCTGTCTCTACGTATTTCAACGTCTCAGCCCCGTGCAAAGTTCCCAAGCTCTCCGTCTTGATCCAGTTGCACCGGTTGGCTGTTGCCCTAGAGTATGGACAAGTCTGACTCTCTCACACACAATCCAGGGTTTCTTTCATCAGTCCGGCGGAGGTCACTTCGAATTCGCAAACGCCTCTACGACCGACAGAAGTATCCAAATCTCCACTCCTCTGTTCGTTACATCTTCCCGACTATTTTTACTATTCTTCATATCATGCAATGGACTGGATGGTGTCTCCGGTGTTGATATTTCTTCGCCAGAGATCTCCGCTGTCTTCATTCTGACCAAGAAAGGTCATGCCTTCAGGTCGAAAGGACCCTAGGGAGCAGTGCATACAGTGCTGCACGAAGAGGTGCTTGTGCCGATTTTCTTCGTGTCTCCAGCCGCCTCTCTTCTGATGGTAGTATCTTCCCGTCAACCTTAGTCTTCCAGGGATTCTTTCTTCAGTAGGAGAAATCTGCTCTTCCGACGAACTCCCGTCTCCTCCCTCAGCCACCTTTACCAGCAAGCCCCAACAATCGTTGAAAGCGTTGTCATGCTATCTCGTTTGACAAGTGTCTCCTCAGCTTTCTCCTTTCTGAAAAACACGACGTCCACCTCATCCCGGTTTACAGGCCTTCTCTTTACCTTCTTTCCTTTCCTGGCCAGTTGTCTTTTTGTTTCGCCCGGCTGGGGCTTGATCTTCCTGTTTTTCAATAGAGAGGGAGGAAATTCTTTTACAGTCTTCCGACCTTTCAGTTCCGTCTTCTCTGCTATTTTCCTGTCCGGCCTTTCCTTCTCCTGTTCCGTTCTCTCTTTTCCACTTTCTGCCTCCTTTCCCCGTTTTGTTGGTACACTTCCGCTTTCTTTTCAGCATCTTTGCAGGCCCAGCTCCTGGGAAGACGTGACTTTGGTCTCTCTCTCTGTGCACTGTCTCCATACTTAGCCGGAGGCGTGATTTCTCATTCAAAGGAGAGCAGGAGGTTCTTTGTTGTGATCGTAGTCGTCGTTGTAGTAGCTACGGAGAAGGGATGAGAAGAAGGGGACCAAAGAAGCACGAAGTCTGTTACCTCTCCGTCTGTCTCTTGCCTCCCCCGTGTTTTTACTGGTGGTCTTCCTCACAGCGGTGATTCGAGACCTTCTCTCTCCCTCTTTCTCTTTTTTTCTTTCTTTCCTTTCTCAGTACAATCTGGAGAGGAGGGCAGATTCTCGTTTCTCGGTCCAGCCAAGTGGAAGACAGATAACGGCGAGCCCTTCTGAGAGGATGAAGGAAATGGTTTCTCTCTGTTCCGTCTTGATTCCATATGTAGAAGATTTCTTCAGAGACTTTCACATCGAGAGTGAGAGCTCTCATTCACTCCTACATACATCCGCTTGTCTTACCTCCCCCTGTCTTCTTACCTTTCCAGTCTCTCTCTCCAGTACTCCTGTTTTAGTCTCTCCTGCATCCTGAAACTGCTTTTTCTTCTTTCTCTCTCTCTCCCTCTCTGTTCGAAGGTCTCCCGCCTCTTCCTCGTTCTCCTCGTACCCATTCCAGCGAGAGGAGAGAGTGATGAATGATAGAAAACTTCTTCTTTTTTCTTTAGTGTGTCTGCATCAACCGGCTGTAAAAGCACGAAAGAAGAAAATTTTGTCGACACAAGAAGAAGCTGAGGCAAGATGGAGAAGGTCACACGCAAAGTGTTCGTTGGGAATATCCCCCATACAGTAACCGAGGTGAGGAGACAGCGTCTTCTTCTTTTTCTCCCGCCTTCTTCTCCTCCTCTCTCTTTCTTGTTGTCTTCTCTCATTCTCCTGCTCCATTCTTCTTTTTTCTCTTGGGCGCACAATGATAAGTGCCACTTCCTCTCTTTTCTTCGGTATTGAAATTTTCTTCGTCTCTTCTTAGTCTCTTGCTTGCTATGTCCCTCCCTTCGGCTCGTCATGTCGTTCTTCTCATTCAAGTATACTACTGAAGTATGTCCTCATCTTCCATTCAACCTTCATCTCTCTCTTTTCCAAGTCAAGTTGTGGAGACAGAGGAGACAGATCGAGATGGAATCACGTCCTCTTCTCTGAAAATGACTGAGACAGAGCATCTATAAGGATGTCTCTCTCTCTCTCGTTCTGTCTTTCTCTGTCTCTCTGTGTGATTCTTCCCTCTCTCATAATATACCATACTTCTATGCCTCCTAGTAGCGTATTCTTCTACTCTACAGTTCAGTCCTTAGGCTCTCTTTCCAGGCGAGAGATACATAGTTTCTTTCTTTCTTACCTCTTTTTCTCTTTGTGTGTTTCTTGTCCCTTCGTTATACGTCTCGCCCGGGTGTATCTCTTGGTTTTCTTTTGTCTTAGGATCAGTTAAGAAAAGTCCTCGAGGAGCAAGGGCCTGTCTATTCTCTTTTCTATATGATGGACCAAACAATGTCGCATAAAGGCTGGGCATTTGTGACTTACGAAACAATTGAAGATGCGAGGATTGCAATACAAAATATGGATGGAAAAACTCTCTTCACAGTAAGAGCTACACACCCCTCATCACGTACATATCTGTAGTCATACAGCTATACATATACATATATATGTGTATACATGTTCCTATATACATATTCCTACGCAGATAGATATCCATACGTTTATAGATCCTCTGTATATTCTTTTTTTATGGGAGATACTGTATGCGGGGGTGCTTGGTCAATTCAACCAGGGGGATAAGAGAAGTGAAAGCCTAGGAACTTCTCATTGCGGGCTTTTCTTGTCTGTATGTTTGTCCTCATTACCTCCCGTAGCTCTATGCCAAACCACACACGCCCTCTCGTCGTTTAAGACTCACTACAAACTCATTCATATATATCTATATATATGTAGATACATATAGATAGATAGATATACCTGCAGATGGTAGTAAAAAATACGTATCTGCTGGTCTTGTTTCTCCTCCTGTATGTCTATATATCTATGTCTATATGCCTCTCTATACACGTATAGAGAGATAATGTAGACTCGACCAAGTAGCCGATTATTATGCTGTATTGTAGATCGAGGGGGGAGTTCTTTTCCTCTTTAACTCCGCTTCAAGACTAGGCTGGAGCGAGTGTTACGTCGTCTGCTATAGGGAGGGGATGTGGTGCTTCTTCGGTGACGAGGGGAATGGCCGCGTGCAGCAGGAAGTCTATCTCTTCGAAGTCTTTTGAAGTGTCTCAGCTTCTCATTTCGTCTGTGTATGTTCCAAAGAGTCTACACGTGAATGATAGCCTACTTTCTTTCTTTGCTTTTCTCCGACTAGTCCTTGTCGCCCGTCCGGAGTTGTCCTTTTTTGCGGTGTCTATGAAGACTCCAGGAGACCATTTGAGAGAACAGTGAGCGAGAAGAAGCAGAGGAAAGAGTGTCTGACACATGCCCATGAGGTGGGCGGGCGGTAGTCGTCTCTACTTTGCAAAGGCAGATGGGATGAAAGAAGATGATCTAGGCGAAGGAAAAACACAGAGGAAAAGGGGAAGAGAGAGAATTCAAGAAAGTCATTTGTACTGATGGATCGATAAATAGTTTTCCCGTCCTTCGTTCCCTTCTGGTACATTCATATCTCACATGCATGCAGTTTCTTTTGACTGGGGTGTATGTACGAGGGAGATGTATATTTGTATCGCTTGCGTTGTCTTTTCTCTCTCTCTGTCTCTCTTTCTCTGAGAGATTCGGAGAAGGCCGCGACTACATCTCTTGTGTACTTCCAGTAGAGATTGGCTGTGTGGTAGATAACCTCTTCTGACTGTGGGTATGTGTATAGGGAAGCCTAGGACCTGTTGAAGCTCGATTTGCCAATCAGAAACCCAAGGAGAATTCTCTAGCTTTCAAAAAGCCTGAGGGAGGAGGCGCTGCAGGCACAGGCACATCGAGTACGTTCTTCTCTTCTCACTCGCATAAGACTCTTGCTTTCAGTCGGCATGCAAAGGTATATCCATGAGTGCATGCGATCAGTCTCTTTCTCGCCACCGGTATGGGGGTCTGTTCTTCTCCTGCTGGATCCAAAACGTGCTGTCGTTTTACAGAAAACTTCCTCAGACAGAGCAGAGATAGGTCATCATAGATAGATGGATAGAGAGATAGATAGAGAGATAGATGTGTTGTGAGTATACAACATGTATGTATACTGGTGTACCGACACATCGTGGGGGAGCATCTTAGCAGGGCGTATACATGGAGATACCTTCAAATGCATGCTATCGCTCAGTAAGGCCTGCGAGATTGCTTGATGGTTTCTGAGTTGTCTGCGTGATCTTAGCTGGGAGTTGTCTCCACGTAGAGATGACCCTAAACAATCCCTTGATAGGAGCGCTGCATGCATAGAACTCTTCCAGCCAGCTTTTTGTCGCCCCGATATACGAGCAGCAGACGTTCTGTGGTGGTCTAGAGAGATGTTCCTGACTTTGAATGAAGAAAAACAAAGGATGTTCAACACAACCTAAAAGCACCTTTAAGGATACTGACCCGCTGATCTTTTCATCATGTGCAGATGCAGATCTGAGTCTATCTCGACTCTTCTTTCGCGTGTTCTTCTCCTTTTTATTCTTCTGATACATGCAGCTACATGGCAGGAGTTCTTTACTCCAGAGGGACATGCCTATTACTATAATACCGTAACAGGTGAGAGGATATCAACTGTTTTGTCACAATACGTCCGAGATCTCTATACACTTTACGTCATCACCCGTCTATAGAGCGAGCCTTATGAGAGATTTACCCAGGGTAGGGTAGGAGACAAAACGATATCTTCCCGATACGTTCTGAGTCCAAGGAACGACGTAAAACTACATCGATCGATATATGTATGTGTATCTTTATGTGTATATATACGTATGTATAAACGAAGTTAAGATGAACCATCCGTGTGGGAGGGAAAGAAGAAAGCCGGGAAGAGATTCCCTTGCTCGTCCCTTCTCTTCTCGGAGGACAGCCTTCTTATATTGATAGCAAGTAACAGACATGCACCAAGATAAGATACAGAGAAGTCGACAAAACTTCTCGATAGATCACCACGGCATGAAAGGCCCGGACAGCTCTCTAGCAAAAGGGGTAGTGGCTACTCTATAACGACACCCGGGTCATGAGGAGAAGATGGCAAGAGCGAATCTTCATGTCTCTTCCGTGTACATCGACCTCGGAATCGATGGAGAGATAAAGATAGGATAGGTACATCGTGAGAATAAAGATACTAGACTCCTCTTCCTCTTCCGTGGTGAAAGAGGCTTATTCAGGGTGTATGAGTTTTCGGCGTCCTTCTTTGTATACATCGGTTGTCCCCGCATTCTCTCTTGTACCTCCTATCCCAACATATGTCTACATATCTATGTACCCATGTCTACATGTATCTATATATATGTATACCATCTTTTTGCCTAGAAGAAGCGGAGCGTTCGACCTGTTGTTGTGTAGATCGTCTTGTCAATCTGACGAGCTATGCAGACATGTAGCATATAGAGCTATATATACATATGAAGGGCGTGTGATGTGATAGTCCATGAGTAGTCCAGGGGACACACTTTTTCAAGAGGCAGAAAAAAGAGACGACAATCATGACCGATCGATTATACTAGCCACTATATATGTATATACGTATGTATATCTGTGTATATGTGTATATCGGGTTGTCTACCTACTGTCTTTCAGGTTTGCCTATCTCTTCTATAGTTTTTCCTTTCCCTCTGTGTGTGTGTGTGTGTGTCTCCTTTTCTATCGTCTCCTGGTCTTGTTTCAGGGGCAACACAGTGGGAGAAGCCAGAGGAGTGGAACTCTCCACAGAAGGCTGTCCCTGTGCCTGTGCCTTCTCGAGGAACGACGGGATTACTCAATCGAGTCGCCACGCAATACGGCCCGGAAGGTATTATGAAGACAGCGTCAATGTGGAGGTCTCCAATGAGATAACAAAACTCCATGTCATCTCACTCACACACACACACGGCTTAGATAGAGAGATAGATAGATAGATAGATGGGGCTCTCATTTGTTGAACAGGAAGAGAAAGAAAAGAGCGAGTGGAGGAGAAGGGAATGAGAGTTGGATTGAGCTTGATTGTGGAGAGAAGAAGAGCAACAAAGTCGATGGCTGAGAAGATGTTTTTCTTTGAGAGTTTAGTGAAATAGAAATGAAACTGAAGAAGGACGGAGACGTCATGTCGGGAGTTCAGTGGATCTCTCTCTTCCTTAGTCTTTCTTCGGCGCACTTCTATCATTACTACGGCCTAGCTGCGTCTTCTCCGTCTTTATACCTTCTTCTTTTCTCAGAATGACTGTAGGTCTGTATGCCATACCTGTCAGTAGATAGATTACAGAAATAGTTAAAAAGTAGATAAGAGATAGATAGAATGTCCAAGGAGAGAAAGATTCATGCTAGATGGGTCAGTGGTGGAGAGATCACAGATACGTAGACACACAGGCAGATAAATATGTTAAAGATAGGTAAATCTTTGTCTTTTGTGGTCCCGTTCCGTTTTATGGGCGATGCTTGGATACGATGACGCTCTTTCAAGCTCCTCTCCATAAAAAGGACGTGTCTTGCATGTCTCTTTGTATGTATGAATGAATGACTCTCTCTCCCTCTCTACATATATATGTATGTATGTCTCTCTGTGTGTCCGTATATAAGATGAATGTGTTGTGTGTGAGTGTGTGTGTGTGTTCTTAGGTAGTAATATCTTTGTGTTTAACGTGCCAAGTGACTGGAATGATTTAGATCTCATACAACATTTTCAGCACTTTGGGAATATTCTCTCTTCTCGAATTCTACGAGATAACCAGGGCAACTCCAGAGGCTTTGGGTTTGTCTCCTTTGACAATCCCCAGTCGGTATGTCCCTGCTTCTCTTCTCCTAGCACACCTTGCTTCACTAGAGGAATACCACCTCATCATCCTTTCCTTCTCCATGGAAGAGACTA
>NW_027155235.1:25882-26398 GCF_002600585.1 Cystoisospora suis | reverse complement strand
TCTATCTATCTATCTCTACATGTATCTCAGGGTGTATGGTGTGACAGGCTGTCGTGGCCGTCACGGCTTAGTGCTAGGTTTCCTTCAAGAATAGATGCAAACCTATACCCATTGCCATCTATATAGGTGTTTAGCTCTCACTATATATTATATATCTTTACTCATAGCTACCTTAGGTCTATTTGTTTCTCTATCTATCTGTCTGGCGGGTAACGGGGTTGGAACTGTCTGTCGTAGATGTCTTTACATGACAGCACATACGTATATATCGATATACGTGTGTCATAGAGACCGATGTGTATCTACACGTCTCTTTATCTATGTATGGTAGGAGATAGTTAGTTTGCCAACTGTCTTTGTCAAGTGCATCGGGGGACTCTTTGAAGCGAGCGAAGATTTCGATATGAACATGGAGAGATACGTCGAGTATCATAGTGAATGAACTTAGATATGTCTGTATTATGTATGTGTGGGACTAAATAGCCTTTCTGCCTCAAAGTTTTTATGACTAGGAAG
>NW_027155235.1:0-25485 GCF_002600585.1 Cystoisospora suis | reverse complement strand
AGATTAGAGATAGATAGATAGCTAGATTAAAGATAGATAGATAGATAGATTAAAGATAGATAGATAGATAGGTAAGTTAAAGTTAGGTAGGTAGATAGATAGAGGAACTGTTGAAGACAGTGGTATCTAATACACGGGAATATGGGTCTCTCTATGTATGTATTATACATGTGTGTGGATATATATAAGGAAGGAGGATCTGTAGGAGTCGTCTTTGTCATGTGTTGTATGTCCCTTCTTGACATTGGCACTAGAGGGGGGGTGTCTCTATAAACTTTCTGCTGAAAACGCCGGAGTGAAAAAGAGCGAAAGTGGGGATGGCTTAGACGAGACCTACGGATGTGTAGCTCATCTCTCACTTGTGTCGTTCTACTTCGCGTTGATCCAGCGTCTCAATACCTCACTCAGTAAACACATGATCTTCATTTCACCCATTTGCATTTGAATTTTGACAGAGCTCTTCGTTCATCTTTCTCATCTTTCCTTTCATACCTAAGATGGGTGGTGCTAGGCATCGGTGTAGGCGCAGAAACTACTCTTACAGAAAGTTGTTACTCCTTCTTTAAAAGATATAAGAGGGACGTATACAGATGTAGATATATATATATATATATATATATGAATCTGCTGTGACGGAGGATGCTTCCCAACTAGCTCACGTGTTTGACGCCTTAGACAACGAGAAGCAGACTGGGAGACAACCTCTCTCTGCATCTGTTTCTTTATCCAGCTCTCTGTCTGTTTTCGCCTCTGTATCTCTATCCGAGAACTGTCTATCTGTCTCTCTATCTCTTCGTCTCTTTCTGTGTATCTCTGCTTGTGTGTCTTTCCCTGGCTGGACTTCAGCTATGCAGGCACAGATTGCTTCGATTGTCGAAAACGATCATCCTCGCGCCAGGCATAGTTCCAGACCTTACTGAGGTGCTCGAAGGGAGAAGCCGTTCTGCCTCTTCTTTTTCTTCTTCCAGTCATTTGTTGTTCTTCCTATGAGAAGAAGCGATGGGTGGGGGTGTCATCACTATCCTCTCGTCTCTTCACACAGACGAAGAAACGGTGTCTCTCTAAGAATTTTGTCTCTCCCTCTCTCTCTCTGTCTCTCTGGCTGGTAAAGGGACTGCTTCTCCTTCCTTCTCCTATAGAACACGGGTGTGTCGTTCATTCTCTGTCTGTGGCGAATGTATCCGTCACCCAACGTCACCTCGGGAGTCTAGGCTTTTGAAAAGATGAATGGTGAATCTGTGACTCAGTAGAAGTCGGCTCGAGAAAGAGAGAGAGAGATAGGACGCTAGTATAGCAGCAGGAGTATGAGGGCGTGGGGCTTTTTTTCTGTTGTGTTCCCTTCTTTTGGAGTGTCTTGTCAGAGTGACGTTTCTTGTTCTCCTTCAGTTCTTCTCATTGGCTTTCATCGCGAGTAAAACGACCGTCATTTCAAGATAGACTTCTTCGAAAGAAAAAAAGGTTCTACATCGGTTTTTGTAGGAGAAGTCACAGAGAGAGAGAGAGAGAGAACGGATAGGTTGATAGATAGATAGATGAATGTCGAGTGTACAGAGGTCGATTGGGCAAGTTCGTCCAAGGCAACGGGCAGCCACACAGGCACCGCCAGGTTGGGCTTCCTTCCTTTCTCACTGTTAGTCTCCTCCAGTTCTGTAGATCGTCTACAGCAATCCTCTTTCTTTCTGTCTGTCTGTCTTCAGCTGGTTCTTGATATATATATATATATATAGTGTATAGATGAATAGAGAGAGATATAGATGATCATCACTGAGGAGAGGCGAGCCCCTCGGACAGACTCTTGACGTGACGACAAACAAAACGGGAAAGGAGGGGGGGGGTGAATAGGAGGTTCGAGAGAGCTTGGAAAAGGAAGGGAGAAGGAAGAAAGTTGTTCTTCTGTTGTCTCGTACTGATCGAGTCATGTGCTAGACGAAGAAACAGAGAAATAGACTTCTCTTTCTATAGTAAGGACTACTATACGTGTTTTTCTTAAGTCGGGGTAAGAACGTGGCTATGATGTATCTCTCTCTTCATTCACACGAGCCTCGCTCTCTCTCCTTCTTCACACATAGATTCAAACACTCTCTCTCTTCGCATGGAGAGACGATAAGAAGGAAGGATGGATCGATGGAGGGAAATTTCAATCAGTCATGATAGAAAAAGAACCGAAAAAGGCTTCATGTGAAAATAAAAGAAAAAAGCGGAAAGCCAAGCTGCCGGTTACTTTCCCGTCTTTTTCTTTTTGTCTATCATCATACATGAGTAGCTCAGTAGTCTACGTCTTCATCCTTGAAGGATCAAGAATGAGGGGTAGACAGCATACATCAAAAGAGGCAGAGAGACTGCGGGAGCCGAGTAAAAAGGTTTCTTTCTCTCGTGCAACTACTGCTAAACTGCCACCGAAGGTAAGGAGACAAAAAAGACTAAAAAGCAGTGTGTGATAGTTACTAGTCATGAAGAGAATCATACCAGACTTCACTAGGAGTCTAGACCTAGCTCTACTACAGAGAAAGGCTGAAGAATCGGAGCCATAGTCGTTCAGAGAGAAGGTAAGGTCATCGCCGTACAATTGTCGATCATCTTAACACCTTTCTGCTGCTCTGGCCCCTCTATCTTCATTGCTACTCCTCTTATCTTCTTCCTTATGAAAAAAGACAGAAGGAAGGAAGGACAGGTGGATACTCTTGGGAGTCCATGTGATGAATGAAACGAGGGACGGAGGCTCCGTTGGTGGGCAGATGCTCGACAAACGAACTGTCTTTGTTTCCCACCATCCGAGGGAAAGGGATGGATTGACTGATTGACTGCAATTTCTTGTTCGACTGATGCCTTCATTTACCTCCTCGTGTTTCTCTTCGTCTTTGGAGTGCATGCAAACAAAGAGTGAGGGTTGTTGCCAATGATCGATGATGTGTCGCTCCTTGAGACGTTAACGACACCTCGATTGAATCTAAGTGTCTCCCCATCGAGTCTTGTACATACACTTCCGCCGCTACTTTTTTCCTCTTCCTGCTTCTTTATCAGCTAACTCATCACTTTTAAAAAATGTGGCTTTGAAGAAGAAAGTCAAGTCTCCTCTTCCTTTCTTCATATAGATATTCGAGATCTCCCTTAGCATCATCTTCTTTAGCCGACTGTCTTTCTCAACTGGAGGGCTTGGAATGGCTGCGTAGGATAGACTCACGTACTTCTTCCCTCCTGTATCTCGCTACCAGGAAGGAGAGGGATAATTTATTAGGGAGGTGTAATGCAGGACGACAGAGCCGAGAGGTTCTTCTCGGATGAGACAGGCATTTGTCAACTTCTTTCTTTCGTGAGCTTGTCTTGTCAACATGGCTCTCGAGAGTTCCTGTTGGATAGATGGGTAGGCGTGTGTATCTTCCACAGACTACTACACATCGGAAGAACGTTTGAAAGTTGAACTTGAGAAACACGTCAGACGTGAATGAGCTATGTAGGATCTGAGCAAAGAAGCTGAAATGACGGTCAAGATGAAAAGAGAAAAAGAAGTTTCAGATTCGACCTTTTCTTTTGTATTCTATCATCCTAGGTATGATAAACCGAAAAAGACGCCTCGTGAAGGCACACAACGGAAGAGGCGAAGCTGGAAGGATCTCACCGACTGCATACACATTCGCGCTACATACTAAGTCATACAACAGCTCGCAGATACATGTGTGCACACATACAGACGAACTTGCAGCCTGAATGGATACGAAAAAACCGTTTGGAGGAGTGTATGTACAGGGGAGATAGAGTAAATGCACTTACATACATCATCCATCACAAGGTAAGGAGGCAGAACAGCCGAACAGAAAATGAAAACCGAGCAGCTCTCCGATCGTCTTCTTCCCAGCCTAGAGCAAATAAGTAGAAGACTCCTCTTATCACTACGAAATGAAGCTCAGCGACACGTTCCAGTACAAGAAGAATCAAGGGAGACGACAGAAGATAGATAACGACAGATACGAGTCTATCATCCCCTGGCAGGAACCTCTTCTCCCTCTTGGCTGTGGCAAAACACCCGTGTAAGCTCGACAGATAGCTTGCCGCAAAACAGCTTCGCTAAGTATTTGAAGTGGAGGTGGTGGTCTAGGATAAAGAAAACTTCCCAGCGAGGTGTGTGTTTGCTACACACCACGGGACATGTGCAAATCATCTCTCGCGTGTGCATGCACGCCATCACTACATAAAGGAGCCGTAGCCGGCGGATACCCAGTTGAACAAGCGAGAAAAAGAGAACAAAGAGAAAGAAAGGAGTGACGGGTCGGGAGAAGAAGCTGTCTTAGCAGTATGATGATCTACTACTACTACCGCCACCACTACCACTACTACTACGGGTGAGGCCTGTTTTCGGCAAGCCTGTCAGGAGGGGGTTGGCTAGATGATGTGATAGAGTCCGTTCGGTGCGACTTCCTAATACCCCCCTCATCATTTTCTTCGGCGTGTCAAGGAGTTGAGAACGAGATCTTTGCAGCTTCTCTCACGGCATTCATTCGCTTCCTCTTCTTCTTGCGATCACGTAGCACTTCAAGACAAAACTGAACTGAGCCGCGAGCTCTTCCTGTCTTGTCCGTCTTTTCCTCCTCGTACTGCTGTCGACTGTAGAGCTGGGGGAGAGACAGGAGGCCCTACTAAATAGGAAGCTGCAGGGTCAGGGGCAGGGCTTGCTATGTATCAGTTTCCTGAAATACAAGTCTCCAAGTACAAATTATCAGAGAAGCACTTCTGTCTGTGTCTTTCTTACTTCTGAAGGAAGAATGGATCTACGGCTGGCTAGCAAGTCTTATGTTAGCTTACGAAAGACCTTCACTTTACATAGGCGAACTTCGCAGAGAAGAAAGAGATGAACTTTGCTAAGAAACTGTCGTTTCTTATTCACATTGAAAATTCGAATAGACAGCAGAGATGTCAATCATCATCCCTCCTGTACGTGGCCCTCCCTAGTCTCCGCATGGGTGAGTGAGGGTACATTCTGTATCATAAGTATCTACACCTCTTCCCATACACAGCGTCACATATGTCGATATATATACATATAGATAGATAAATTTATATAGATTGACATGTATATAGGTATAGATTTACATATGCATATAGAGAGAGATGCGGATGAAAGATATACACATGTGTATTGCACCTGTTCGCATACATAGTCAGGTATATGTATATGTAGAGAGATGCAAACGGTTATATGTCTCTATCTATATCTATCTATATGCATATCTATCTTCTATATATGTATCTATGTATGTGCATGTGAGGTGTGTACAAGCATGGAGAGAACAAGAGCAGGTGACGATGGTTTTGTGCGAAGGTGTTTGACAAACTACCATAAAGGATGATCTTCCTTCTGCCTCACCTTTAGAAACACCTCTCTGATCCGGGGCCTTTGGTGGGGGTTGCTAGATCAACATTCTTCACTCCCATCTCCTTCTCTCCAGACGGCGTTTCTTCTTCGCATGCAGTTCCCCTCCTTGTTTTCTCCCCTAGCAGATTGGCATCTGCCTGATATAGATGGAGTGAATACCTCTCTCCCGGCGGCTTGTCGACTCGTTCTGGGGGTAGATATGTCCCTTCCTCTGTAGCAAGCATTGGGTTCATAAACCGCTGGATTAACTCGGCTGCCATATCCTCTTCAAGAAGTTCTTCTTTTCTTTCTCTAGGTAATCTCTCTCGCTCTTCTTCCTCTTCTGAGGTTTGAGAAGAACATCCAGAGCCTCCTTCTGTATGATAGCCTTGAAACAAGCTCTTCATCTTCTTCTTTCGTCTCCCAAGACTTTCCTCTACTTCTCCGTTCTTTTCCTTCCCCTTCGCTTCCGTGTCTGATATCTCTTTGTTCTTCTCATATAAGCCGACACCACGGACAGGATGGAGCGACTCCTCTTGTTGACTTCCTCCCTTTGACCTTGGGGTCAAGAAAAGACGTTTTCTCTCTCCACTCTGTTTCCTACGACCGCGAGCTTCTTTCCCATCCAGAGACATCTGCGGAGAGAACTTTGCTGGGAGGTAACTGAGAGAAGATGTTGAGAGATTCATGGATGGAGGAGAAGGATCCGCGTGAGAACTAGAACGCGAAGCTCGATGTAGAAAAAGAGACTTCCTTCTCTTTTCCTCCTCATATAGCATCACCGTCTCCTTGAGAAACCTGGCAACTGGATGAATGGCAGAGAAGGGGGAAGAAGGGATGGAAGAAGATCTGGACGATGGGGAGGAAGAAGAAGAGAGACGTAAGAACGAGGAAGATGAAGGAGTGAGAGAAGACCTTGTACGGTCGATAGAAGTTCTACCGGCAGGGATTGTACATGCCCCTTTGAGGGGACTGAAGGAAGTAGAAGACCTGGGGTCGTGAGAGCACCGTTTGAGATACCCTAGTAAGAACTGTAAGTCTTTCGAGAGACGAGGAGAAACTCTTTTAGATGTATTGCATAGAGTATCATTTAGAACGGAGCTCTCTGGAGAGAAACAAGAGAGGCGTGCGTGGTAGCCGTCCCTTCTATTATCGAGATGACAGGAAGACCAGGAGGAGAAGGCTCGTTCGTTGTTTGCCTCTGTTGTCCGAAGACGAAGTGGAAGAGAAAAGAAGAAGAAAGGTAAAAAAGATGATGACGAGACCGTAGATAACAGGGAGCGAACTGTGGAAAAGAGAAAGGAAGAGAAAGAACGATCATCCATTCATGCTGAGTATCGAGGATAGGGGGGGAAACAAGAAGGATGACAAGCATATAGTACACCTACACCTTATCGCGTCTCTCGCGCTTCTTTCGAGACATCCAGGAGAGGCAACTTCGGCATCTAAAAGAAAGCAAAGCAATGAGATATACAGATGTATTCATATATATACAGACAGGCAGACATATTCGTGCAAGCACATTTATACCTGGATACATATGCATACACATACCCACTTAGGCTTAAATGAGGTGAGTAAGAAGACGTGACTCTCTCGACTTTCAGAGTCTTGGCATATGACCTATTTCCTTCCTTACATACCTATAGTTCTCCAGTGCTTCTCACTCAGACGATGAGAGACACAGACAGCCTCAGCAGCTAAACGGAGAAGAACCTTCTCATACTCCTCTAAGAGAGCTTCTCCATCACGTAGGCTCTTGTCAACGATCTCCCGTTCCTCTTTTTCCCTCCTATCATCGAAGCTCCGCCGGCGGCGAATATAGGGCTCGTCCAATGAAGGCTTGGCCGTAGCGACAGTCTTAAGGCGAATCGAGTCTTGACCCCTCTGTAAGGTCGCCGCTTCATCGACCGTTATGCCTTCTGCTAGTTCTCTTCCTTCTTCTTGGTGATCTTGTTCACAAGTTCTGAGTGTCTTTTTCTCCGCGTTTCTCTTGGCTAAAGGCTCCCTGTCTTTCCTCTCTATTCGCAGTTGTTCTACAGAAAGATATACATGTCGATACATCGCAGTAAAAGACCGAGTGAGCGGGGCTATAGCTGTGAACGGCAATGGAGTTCGCCGGGGACTATGATGGAGAGAAGAGAAAGAGATCAAACCTTCTATCTTCGAAGTCGCCTTCTTCTCCTTTATCATCTTTCTCTTCGTCTCCACCCTCTCAGCTCCTGAGGTACTTTCCTGTGCTTTACTTGAAGTTTCTATTGCCGTGCCACACCGTTCATCCATAGTCATGACCGAAGACTGTATGTTGTGTTCTTCCCCTAGCTCCGTCTCCTGCTTCTCTGGTTCCTTACATAGCATTCCTTCTTGTTGGTCTTTAGATACTTGAAAGGTGCATGATGAACTTTCTCTATCACCCCGGTGGCCATTCACCCTCTTCATTCCTGGTAAAGGATGTAAAAGGCTCTCCGTCACCGCGACGAGTGCAAAGAGATGTCTCTTCACTGATGGAGAGAGATCTGAAAGAAGCCGAGAGTGACTCCCCCACGTCAAGGTTTTCGGTTGGTCTTCTCGTCTATTGTAAGATAGACAAGGTTCAAAGGGGGAAGCCATGGGAACTTTCCCCCAAGTCAAGGTTGAAGGTGTTGGAGAGAGAGACGCTTGTTGCGTACTGTAGGATGAGAGATGTTCTGTCCCTGTCTCGCTGAGCTTGTCTCCTCTAGTGTCAGTGAGGGGAGTAGAGTCTTCCCTGGTCTTCTCTTGATCTGGTCTTATAGATGCTGACAACATAGAGGTTCTGCAAAGGGACGAAGATGGAGAGATACCTGTAAGAGAAGGAGAGTCCATCTGTGGGAAAGAAGATTGAGAAAGAGATGTGAAGGAACCCTTCATAGTAGAAGAAGGGGAAAGAAGAAAGAGAACTTCGGTCGCATAGACAACTTGCACAAACTGCAGTAAAGAAAGTTTCCACAGTCTATGACTCGGAAGGAGAAGCTCTAAAACTTCTTCAGCACATTGATGTATTATACTCTTCAACAGCACCCCCATCCCTCTATCATCTTTTGATCTCCCTCTCGCCATTTCTTCTTCTCTCATCCTTGTCTGATATGCCTTCTTCATTTCTACCCTTATTCTTCTTCCTCCACTATCTTTCTTCTTCTCTCCTCTTTCGTCTATGACGGTTTTCCTTCTGCCATCATCCGTTCCTCTTGTCATCATGTCCTCTCTCTCTTCACCTCGATTCTCTTCTTCTTTGTCGAAGACAATCTCGTCTATCACTCCTTCTCCTACCTCAGGTGTCTTTCTTTCCCGATCTTCTTGAGCTATCCACCCATCCTTCTCTGAAGATCTGCTTCCGGCAAAGTCTTTCCTCTCCATGTACCCCTGGTAGAACTTCTTGTGACTCTGCTGCAGAACAGCGAGAGCTCGAAGAATACTTGCTCCCAGAGACACATCTCTTGGAGTCACAAGCCTTAAGGTCGACCTCAACTGTCGTTGACCTCTTGGAGATTGAAGTCCACGTAATTCATCCCTATCTTCTGTCTCTTCTAATCTTTCAAGATTCCCTCTCGCCATTCCCTCCGGCGATCCTCTCATGACGGCTGTTGCTCTCTCTTTATTTCCTCTATCATCCTCCATCAAGCTCGCAGCTACTCTATGGAAAACGCCTCCGTCTTCGCCAGACTTGTTGTATTTACGGTGAAGTTGAGAAGTTAAAACATCTAAGAGACACATAAGAAACGCATCTAAGCGGCCCCATGGTAATATTGCCTGAGCTAGGACAGCTCCATAGACTCTGTCTCCTTCTTCATTGAATCCATCCAGGGGACGTGTACGAGAAACTTCTGCAGTTGTATCTACGTTAGGAACGAGTGAGCCTTTAAGAGACAAAGAAGAAGAAGAGCTCTCCTTCTCTTTCTTGGATGCAGATATATCTCTTCTACCCAAGTCGACTGTTCTACGGGGACTTTCGATAGAATGTTTTCTATGCTTCTCCTTCTTCTCTTGAGCTACTACTAGAGATGAGAGAGGGGGGAGAATCAGTTGGTCTTGGTGTTTCTCCAAGAAACTGACGACTCCCTCATATTGATAGGCACAGACTTTCAACACCTGCAGAAGCTTTAAGGTCGCCAGGGACGCCATATGAGATTTCCACCGCTCGGGCGGAAGACAAAGAAGACGTTGAAGTTCTTGAACAATATTCATAGGACCTACATAGGAGGGTAGGATGTGCTCATTCATCCCCTCCCCCAGTTTCATTTCTATATCATCAGCACTCCTTACACAGGTCTTCTTCTCTAGTATATCTGGTATAGAATTCTGTCTTTCTTCTTCATCTCTATCCCGTATCTCTTGATCTCTTATAAAGTGATTCATGGCAAGGCTCTCCTCCCTCTCCGCCGTCATTCGTTGAGAGACTGACGCCCCTCTCCTTTGTCGGTGTTCTCTCTCTTGTTGGACGTCCTCTTCGTCTTCTTCTTCACTTGGCTTGAGGGGGGATGCTGCTCCGTAATCTTTCTGCGACGAAGAAGAGAACGAAGAAGAACAAGAAGAAGAAGTCTTTTGTGGATCCATGTCGTGCGGGGAGTAAGAGATAGGTTGCTTGCCTTGTTTCTCGTCTCTAGACAGCTTATCTAGCACCAAGCGGTCGTTCACAAGGAGATTTCGTTTTCTGTTCTTTTTCATCTCCCCCCTCTTTTGTAGGTGAAGGAAAAGATCACACAATGGGACCGGCGACAACGATACTTGCTCGGATTGAGGGAAGAGCTTATCATCTTCCAGTTGAAGAAGAGACGGGAGGAGATGAGAATCTTGTTCTCTCTTGTTTTTCTCTTCATGAGAAGATGAATGTAAAGCATTTCTCCGTATCTCTTTCCTACTTTCTTCATTTTCCAGCAAAACGAAGGAATCCTGTAGAGAAGAGGTAAGCTGTTGAGCTGATAGCGGCCTCACATCCGTCATGTCTTGAACTTGTGAAGGAGATTCAGAGAGAAGAACTTCTTCTCTCCGTCCTTTTGCCTCTGCCTCCGTGTAGACCAATCGATTTCGTATCATGTGATATCTCTCCTGTCTCTCGTGTTCATATCTTTTTATGAGGAGTTTCGAAAGTCCGGAGAGAAGATCTAGAGGTGCTTGAAGTCTCTTCTTGTATCTACGACAACGTACATAGAGGAAAGCCGTAGCTCTCATAGTCGAGCGAGCTTGATCTCGTTCGATAGTCTGCTTCTTCATATCGTTGCCAACAAAGAGGGACAGGAGACATCTGATTGAAGGAGATGAAAGGGGGGAACATGAATATGACTGAAGATGATATTCCATGTTAGCTGGAGCCTGAAGGTTCAGACGACGAGACGAAGGATGATGAGATGCTGCCAGATTGAGAAGTATCAGATTAGATGACGGCAAGAGATCAGAAGAGAACCGTTCCTTCGTATGGATAAGAGACACCGTGTTCATATGTGGCTTTTCATGTTGTTCTCCTTCAGAACAACGCGAGATCTCCTCTTTGTTTTCTTCTTCATGCCTGTTCTTCTTCATCTTTGGTCGGAAATCTCGTCTTTTTCTCCCCACATGATGGGAGGTGGTTATGAAATTTCCGTCACTCCTTTTTTCTTTGTCTTCTCCTAGTGGAGTTTCTGGTACGACGACCATCGCACTTTTCAAGCCCCGTACAATCTCCTCTCTCTGTCCCATCAAATCTGCTTGGGGTCCTTGCCTAACGACTTGTTGTCTTCTACTCTCAGGTAAGAGGGTGGTGTTCCTCCGTCCGTCTTGTATTTTGACAGGCATTTCTTTGGAACTCTCTCCGCTTTCTTCGTGATTTTCAGACTGCTCCAGATCGACAACCTCCCGCTCGGATGGAAAGTTGCTTCGATCTGTAGAGACATGGGGTTGATAAAAGGGAACGGTCACATTCCGTGGGTCCGTCGTGGTGTGATGAGCAGAGTCCACCAACTTCGATAGAAGTTTCTCAAGATTCTTCATTTTTGTCGTTGTCTCTTCATTAGCTACATTTGCTGAGGAAGATGCTATCGGGTGATGAGAAAACTTTGTTTGAAGCTTCTTCGCGATGTCGATACACCTCTGATTGAGGTGTACAGACAGCGTGTCCATACGGGAGGGCAGAACTTCGAAGAGAAGAAATTCTATCATGGCTCTCAGTTTGTCCTCCTTACTAGGTCCCCAAGTTGTCATGAGATTTCCATCGTTCTCTTGTTTGTCACGCGGGCTGCTCTTCTCGTCTGAGGACCTGTCTCCCTCGGTATCTCCCATGCCGTCACGAAAGCAGTAGCTGTTTGGTGTTCCTTTGGCTGAAGACAGGAGAGGGCTCTGAGGAGTGACAAGGCGGTTCGGTAGAATAGACGCGTTTTCAGAGTTGACAAAGGCATCTCGCTTCTTATCAGATGACAAGCTTGAAGACGGTGAGAAAGAAAATGACTTAGGAGACACCAGAGAAGAAGACAAAGAAGAAGAGAGTTTTGACTTGGAACCGCCTTCGCCACAGATGGCCTGAGGTTTGATCTCGTTATGAACAACCGCTAGGAAAGAAGGTGTGTAAGGCGTATGTACAAGTCTCTCCTCTAGTCTTTCTAATAAACCAACTAAGTCTTCTGTTCTTAGCTTGTCTGGCTGTTGGGCAAGCTGTACATGCAGAGCTTGGTATACATTTGATAGGAGTGTATCTAGAGACTTTGTTTCCTTGACATCTTCTCGCAAAACTGTCGTAAGAGAATCGAGACTTATAGACGAAAGTATAGGAGGGGAAGTACACACGAGAATCATTCGAGCTAACGACGAAGGATGAACAAGACAGAAAGGAAAGAAGGTAGGAGGGGAAAGAGGGGATGGAGAATTTCCTAACTCATCATTGTTAACTTGACAAGCGTGGGTGCCTCCTGTAGAAGACAATGATGAAGAGGAGCCCAGGGAGCTATCAAAGAGACGTGAGCAGTTAAGAAGAGACGTACGATCATTGATGAGATGGCATGAGGAAGATGGTTGTCCCGTCTCGGGGCCCCCCGTAACGGAGACAGGGGTTTGAAGAAGTCGAAGTAGAATGCGAAGAAAAGTTATCGAGAGTTTCACGAAGTTTGAGTCCGATAGAGGAGTTTCAGAAAAGACAGGGTCATTCACTTCATCTCTTCTCAAGGTGCAAAGAGACTGTTGCATGCAAGTTAATGAGGGAGCAATGGCGGCTTCACCACCTTTAGGAGAAGTGTCAGATTGTTGATATCCAGCAGGTATGTGCTCTACTTCTGCTGTTGGTGCGAGCGAAAAAGGTGTATGGAGACGAGAAGGAGAAGAAGAGGATTGACATAGGAGTGCAGAGAGAGACGAGAAATGAACAAGCAAACGCTCTACAGTTTTCATATCACGTCTCCACTCCTGTCTCCATTGCTGATTGGCACGTAGCTGTTGCTGATGAAAGAGATACCCTGAGGATGACTCGGGGGGAGAATGAGGGAGAATAGAGGCAAACTGGCGAGATAACGTCGATAGACTCACAGGATCGATATGGTGTCCATCACTGAAGGATAGAGGAATCGACGTAGAAGAAGAAGAAGAAGCTGGTAATGATAACGAGGTAACACAAATTTGCTGATTTTGCATATGTTTATCTTCTTCGCTATCATTATAAGCGTCTATAGAGGCTCTCCTTGTAGCATCACTCTCTTTCTCATACATGGACGACGACAGGATCGATCTGGAGTTCTCTTCAGGGGACATTGTATCAGACAGTTTCTCTGAAGCCCTTCCCTGAGTTACATCTCTGCCTTTGTCAGGAATGGAGCACTCATCTGTACGGATGCTATGACAGGTGTTAAGCCACCCCCCCGATACACGTGAAACTTCCTGCAATGTCGAGCTAAGATAGCTCTGGTGTTTCGAACGTTCACGATTGAGCTCGTAAAGTCGTCGCCGTGTGATAGTAAAGACACCTGTCAATACAGCAGAAGACAGTAGAGTATCAAGAAGCCACACATGACCGGAAAGATGGGGGGACAGCCCCGAGCTGTTAGGCCATAGAGAGGAAGGTAGGCGACAAGATGAAGATGTCGGAGAGAAAGAAGAGAATAAGGAGTTAGTTTCTCCTTCAGGAGAAGACGAAGAAGAGCTCGTCCTTTGCTTCAGCAGAGAGGGTATCAGGACGTCCTGGTTTACTACTTGTTGTGAAGCGAAAGCAGTATTTCTGGGAAAAGATGAAATTTTGTCTGCGCTTGAGACGTCCCTTGGATGGTTTGGATCGTACATATCCCTCGACAAGTGGCCTGGTGTACATACACCCAAGGTGGAAAGTGTATGTCGAACTGTACGGAGACGGGCTTGAGTGCAACAAGCTGCTAGGAAGAGCTGAACATCAACAAGCGTGAACTTCTTTGTAGCCTCAAGAAGAACTTCTTCAAGCTGTTTTGTAAAGAAAGGAGGGACACGATGAGAAAGAAATGAATTCAACAGTCCTTTCCGACCTAAGGGAGCTTCTTCACAATGATTCCTAGACCCCCTGAGCTTCATCTTCTGTTCTTCGAGTTCGCGTTTCAATCTGAGAAGCCTTCGTTCACCTGGGCGAAGAGCATGAGGCCTATTTGGAGGTGGTACGGCAGCGATAGACCTCAGTCTTCTTTTGTGACTTAGGCGAAGGAGCTGAAGAAGTCCTTCGGCGTGGAGTTGCTGAGATTTACAAATGAAAGCAAATAGAAGTGGAAAGGAAGACCTTTCAAGTAACGACTGAAGTAGCTTCCCCTTATGAGGTCCGCGTTTGGGAGAGAATGAGAATTCTTCTATGTTATCAGGACTCTCCGTGTCGTCTCCAATTGCGGAGAGGGGGGAATGTAAGAAAGTAGAGGAGCAGTCATTGTTAGAGGAGGTGGTGGATGAAAATGAAGAAAGAGACTTCATCCGATTAGAGGTAGAGTGTAATAAGGAAGAGTGTAGAGATGGCGATAAGTTTCCTGTCTCATGTAGTGGTATAAGAAGTTGACGAAGAGACCTCTTGAAGATCTGTGCAACTTCTCGGACAAGAGCATCTTCTTCTCCTTTCTCCTCTACCTGTTTCTTCTTTTGAACCTCCCCGGTTTCCTTCTTTCTCCTCAGACAATGAGAACCCTGCGACCCCACCGACCTATCATCATCATGCCGTGTGTCGCCCCCTGTCAAACTCTCCGTAAGAGGTATACATGGATGTATCTTCTCGACGAAGTCCTTTTCTCCTACTGCTGCTGTCAATTCTCCTCTTCTCTCCCCTGACTTCGATGGATGTTGTGATATTTCTGAGGTAGACCACACGTCATGATTCTGATCTTCTCTTCCTGTCTTACTACCTGCCTTAACCTTCTCTCTTTCTTTGATATCGCACCAGTCCGAGTCTAACAGTCCCCTTTCTTGTGAAGCAGAAGAAATTTCTTCTAAGAATCGCTTCCCCCCCCTATTTTGTCCTGTACAGCAGTCGGTAGTAGAAGGGGTGCTCTCATCGCCTCTCTTCTGAAGACGCGCATGATGTGTACACGGAGCCACTACTGCCTGCGTTTCATCGGTTACACAAGCCTCTCTGGTTGAGGGATTCAACCTGTCTGAGGAGGGACTCCTCACAATAGGTGATCGGGTTCGAGCCCTGGCCGTTGCGGACGAATCCTCCATCGAGGTTTTCGCCGAGTGCTGTGCAGACGTTTCATATTCGGAATGTCTTGACGAATGAGAAGGACTGCCAGCTGAATGTGTAGGTTCAGAAACCTCGCGTTGTTTCCGATTTTCTTTTCCTCTCCCATCGTGTTTCACAGCGTCTGTACAACGTGCCTTGGCTCCGATATTCGAGGAACTAGTGTCACCTCCAATCACTCGTCTCTCTGAAAGATGTCGGAACTCTCCGATCTCCGCTGTTTCTTCCACCCGTCGTCGTCGTCCTTGAGATGTCTGTGCTCTCTTGCTATACTGCAGATTCTCTAGGAGGAATCGCCGAGTTGCCTCCGCTCCCCTCCTGCTTTCTAGATCTACGTGTATGACTCGTGATTTTTTGGAGGAACTCCCCAGATGGTCATCACATGATGAGCGTCTACTGTATCTCCGAGATATCTCAGAGGTAGAATGAAATGCGACTTTACCATTCAAGATGGCGCAGAGGCTCCATTGATCCGGGGGTCTAACACCTAGGATCGCACCTTGTGGAAGAAAACGAGATCGATGACTGGCTGAACAGAGACTTGAAGTAGATGACAGAAAAAAGTGTCTGTTCCTTCCACCAGGGAAAAACTCTTCTTCTCTGGCTGTAAACAACTGGTTCAGATATTCACGACGATGACATTTCTCTATCTTTGTCTGTATTCCGGAAAGAGCAGCTGATTTGCTCCTACTCCTGCAGGTGCTGGTAGAATCTCTACTGGACTGACCATGAAACTGCAGGCGATTGGGATGACGCCGTGAGTGATGAGCATCTGCAAGTCTTCCCCGAAGAGTTTGCCTTCTCTTTGTAAGAAGAGCAAAAGGTGTTTGTGTGGCTATATCCTGAATGAGATAGTGACGAAAGAAAGAACGTACTACACCAGGGTCAGAAGGTTCCTCCCCGGACTTGCACGGCCTCCCAAGCCGATAGAGTTCAAGACGGTCCAGCTGGGCTTCACTCCATTCAACTTTTGTTGAGGAGGAGGAGCCGAGGAAGGAGTAAGAAGGGCTCTGTCTTTTTGTCGTGAATGCCGTGGACGAAATTCCCTGAGGAGCTCTCCTGTATCGAAGTGTTTCCAAGGCACCAGCCTCTGTTGAAGGTGTGCTTAGACGCTGCTGAAGAATGCTTGGAAGCATGATGACGCCGTTGGTCGATCTTCTGTTTGGGCTGGACCCGTACGTCTAGATCTGAAGGAAGTTGGAGCGCGTTGGTGTCTCCCCCCTTCCTGGGAAGAAGTGCTCACGAGATGCCGGCGACTGCATGTACACCCCAAAAGGCTCTGCGTCATCGTTCTTGCCGCGGCAGAGAGACGGGAGAAACGCGGGTTTTTGAGCGGCACTTCAATGTGAAGTTGTGAAAAAAGAACGGAGGCGCCTCCTCCCGGGCCGAAGTCTCGCCAATGGCAGGAACATCGATGTGGATTCTCATGCGGATGGATGCCAAAAAACACAAAAGAAAGAAGCGAGCTCCTTCAGCAGTTGCGATGCCGTGAAGAGAGATGTGTGCTCAAGAGGGAAAGTAACGCCCAGATGGATGCCCGAAGGATGAAGGGACTATTTGGAGGCCTGTTGGATGACAGACAAGGCGTCTCCGGAGACAGGTGACCAGCCACCGAGTGACACTGGGCATCACGAGCAAAGATGGCATTCTAAAAGCGCATCTTACGTATCTGAAGCGTCACTGTAGAGGTCTGCACGCGACACATCATTTCCGACTGTCACTTGTAGGAAAGAAGCTAACAAATGAAACGGCAGATCAAAAGAAAGCACAAGGTGAAACACCCCAGCCGGAAGCGACTTCCGCTTGGCTAAGCTCATGTTCATAAGGCTAGAAGGCGTCGAGCGCTAGAGAAGATAAAGAATGACACATGATCGAGTCAAATGCATGTGACCGGCGGCAATACTGTATCTGCGCGTCGTCCCCTGAAGAATGCCGTAACGGCGCGAGTCAACACACCATTAATAAAACTGGCTTGAGGTTAAGAGGAGAAGAACGCTTGCGATAGAGCATCGCGGGCAGTAATGCAACAGGGTAAGACATGCATACTTCAGGGTGGGAGAACATGCAAGCGACTAGGACGAAAAGAAGAAAGCGGGGATCGAATCGGATCGAGACCTACTTGAAAGCGAACTGCCACATGAACAGGCACCAAGCAAGCAACGCGAGAACAGCCAAAAGAAGCTAACTTTGACAAGAAGGTTTTACAAAAGAAAATGACGAGAAAACAAATACGGGCACCGAGGATCGAACTCGGGATCTTCTGCGTGTTAGGCAGACGTCATAGCCACTAGACCATGCCCGCGTCGGCAGCTGTCCCACGCAGAACGGCAGCTGCGCCGCCAAGCAAACAAACCTTTCACTAGGGAAAAAGACCTGAGACTGAGTGTCACTTCTTGCGTGTGCAGTCATGTAAACAAATGATGGGAATAGCTTCAGTGGAAAACAATGCGGTGTCAGCTGGCACGTCTATTCGCCCCAGTTTTTATCACTACAGCTGCTGCGACGTAGAACTTCCAAATCGGGCAGCAGAACCGATTAAGACTTGGTGTGCAGCCTTTCTCGAAGAGAGCCAGAAGATAAAGGAGAGTAAGTTTGTAAGGCGGTTGATCAGACAATGCGGATAACGAAACTGCTAGGGCAGGCTTCCTAGCTGGTGGACGAGAACTCCAGTACAAGTCCTTCTCTTGAACCTTCGTTGGGTGCATGATTGATTTCAAGTTCTTCGGAAGCAAAACACTTGCTTAAAGTCTCCTAAGTAAGTCCGCACAACTCCGCGGAAACGGAAACGAGACCATTCCACACACTATAAATGACATGCAGCCGGTATCTACCCCGATAATGACTTTGACAAGGCAAGCGTGATTGCACACTACCTGACTAGAGAACCAAAAAACTTGTAAGTGAACTGTCGCTACATACAGAACCCCTGCAGACGCCTCTAAAACGGCGGCACACACCGATGAAGCCATTCCCCCTCCAGCTTCGAGATAAGGGGATCACAGAACCCCCGGCCGGCCACGCTACACGTAGACCAGAACAATCCGGGGGACTGTGACTGGCTGAACTGCTGAAACTCGTTGAAGTCGAAAGTCCAATAATGCTCCTCAACCGTCACCCTCTGGTTTGTCAGAGAAAGTTTCGTGGGATCTGAAAGACTGTGGAGCTCCGGACCGAGTTGCAACTCGGCCGTTCTCGCGTGTTCGAGCAGAACTGCGGTCTCATCCATGAAATGTTGATAATGAGAAGGGAAGGCTCTGTTGTCGCGTCCACGTTGCCTCCAAGCCAGAAAGACAGTTTCAGAAGAGCTTCGAACTGGTGAGAGGGGTTCCCATGCGGGTGACGGCACAGGGTATCTGGCTTTCGATTTCTTCTTTTTCGCCGGCTTAGTGCTCATTTGCGTCTCAGAGCGACACGCGCGCGGCGGTGCGCGGTCCGGATGACGCTGAAGAGGCGTCTTTTTGGAGTGAGATTTTTCATTGAAGGACGAAGAAAAACTGCGGCCCAGCAACGGCCGCTGGTGGGGCGCTTGACGAGCCCGTGAGGTCAGGGTGTTTGTACGGGGAATGTCGAGTACTTCATGTGATCTCCACGATGAGAAGCGGCGTGGTGGTGGCCAGGAGGGACGGGTCTCCAAAGCAGGAAAGTCCACGTCGCCAAAGAAGTCGGTACGGCAAGACTCTCCCGCACACTGGTCCTCAGGGTCCTTTCCTTCTGACACCCCAGAAAGAAGGGCCTGAGCATAGCTCCTCGGAGGACTGGACGTCCTATTTCTTGCCACGTCAGCATAGGTGAGACTGCGTGCAGCTCGGGTTGGGGAAGGTGGCTGGCTCTGAGCGAATTGTGAAGCCACCGGATCCTTTGAGGACGTAAGCATCGCCTCGCGGGCATCCTGGAGCAGAAATCCCTCTTCCGGCTTGTGGAACGGGAGCTCCATCTCGCGTTGCGAAACAAGATATAACCTGCTACCAAATGTGTCAATGATGTTGAATCGATATCCTTATGGATGCGATCGCCGGCTACCCAAGGACTAAAAAGAGAAATCGTAAAAGTTAGGGAGCGTCCCGGGGAGCAGACTTTGCTGGCCAGACTGAAAACCGAGCGTTCTCGTTACCAGCCGCGCCTGCACGATACACCGTCATCGACTCACAAGGCGTTCAAAGCCTGCGACGTCATGTGCGAGTAGTGTCCCGCACAGCATCGCCCAGTGTGCACACCACTATTCATGCACTCCCAATCTAAGTCCTGCAGCTCCTGTCCCTCCAGCGACTCACGACGATGTAGAGGGGGGCCCCCTGCTACATGGCAAGTCAAATGACGCGTACTTAGCCCTCACTACCCGGTGAATGCCTGCTTTCTGGGAGCTAGTTCAAACCTAGACCATGTACGGCAGGCACCAAGTAGGTGTGGCTTCGCAAACAAGGCACATCACGTCATGAGTTCTAGACGCCGGAGTTGTGTCTTGTCACGAAAGGCTCGGCAGTCCGGCCCATTGGTTCTCGCGGGCTCCTTGCTCTGCTCTTACGCTTCCTAGGTTTGCTGCTTCCTTGGCATGACGAAGAAAGAGAGCGTCTTCCCTTTACGGAAAGCCTCAGTACAGAAAAAGATTCTCATGGGATTCTCCTGTCGAAACTGCGGCTACAGGCCCGGTACCGCCGGGCGGATGGTAGGGGGCCCGGTGGCTTGAAGTAGCGGTGTCAGAAAGTGTGCAGAGTGAACACTGACACTGAATCGGTCGGCAGTTCCCCAGATCGGCCTGAGGCCAGATATCCAAAGTGATGAAAGTGCCCTTTTACGACTCGTTCCGCACCGCCCTTTGACAGCGTGACCAAAAACAAAAAGCTGCGTGTCTCAGCACACAAGATGTTGTGGTCACGGAGGTACGAAACGATAGAGCTATACACCCTGGGTGAGTGTAACTCCATGTTAATGCCGACACGACATTACTCCGCCGTGCCCTCTAACCCTCAAAGAAAGAATTTTCAAGGGATTGTCCGTAATGCAGGGACTCCCAAGAGTATTCCGAGGTCGAAAGTAATGCCGTATGCGTTAGTGGGGGCGTCCTGCGAAGTTATTTCTCTTCAAATTGTTTGGCAGTTACCGTGGTTTGTGAAAGGAGATGCTGCCAGGGTTGAGGAGTTTGGCGTTACTGTTTAGCCTCGGGTATCTCCCGGGAAACTCAATAAGATTTCTGATGAGAAACACGAAGTATGCGGGAGAAGTGTCGGCTCAACCACGCAACTCGGTCGGTCACGCACTCTCTTGCCGGTGACACTCCTCCTCAGCATGGTGACAGGTTCCGTACTTCTCCGCACGCCACTGGCCATACTACTCTGGTGTTCACGGGTAAGCACTTGATCACTCGTGGAAGCTCTCGACCATCGGGGCCGTCACTGACGTCTGCTGGCTCATCAGGACTGCCCTCTCTTCCTCCTTCCCACCAGCTGCTGAGCATCTATTTCGTAGTTTGCTCTGCTCCAGCCGTCCCAGCCCAACACGGAGCGCGTGAGCGGGCTGGCTTGAGACAACGACACTTAATGGAGACGCGGACGCCTTTGTTGTGAGGGCGGATCTTTCGACCTGGAGGCATTACCTCGGGCCCATGTTGCGAGTAGGCGTTCTCTGTGATCTGACGGTCACGAGGTTGCTTTCATCCTGTACTGCTGCTGAAAGCGCGAAGACAGACACATGCTGCACCGGAACGGACAACCGCCCACGACTGGGAAAGAAGTACCCTGCGGCCCATATCTTGTGTCCCACCGCGTCGAGTTCCCAAACATAGCAGCAGTATACGCCTGCGGATTATTGATATCGCTCTTACCTGTGATACGAGCTTTTACTCACTGGGATTAACAAGCTCAGTCGAACCCAACAAATCACTGTGTAGTCCTGCTGCCTGACAACCGCTCATTCTAGACGTTCGTCCCGAAGACAACTGACACCCGCTTATTTCCAGCCTTCCTTACTGGGAAGGCGATATATCACTGTGCATCTACGGCCTTTTCTCGCGGTCATGAGGGACTGCCGTCCGATACCTAAGCGAACTCCCCAAAATCGATTGCTGCACCGTCTCTCGCGCTTCGGCTCAATCTAATCATTTTCTTCCCCCGCCGAATCTAGCGTCGACTCTTCAGGGCATGCACATTCCGTTCGGGAGCGAAGTCGGCGGCGTGGTTGGACTTGATGAAGCTCCACAGTACAAGACCACTTGTGGCGGGCCGCACCGGAGTCGGCAAAGCGTGTACCCACAACGCACGCTTGTCTCGTCCCCACCTTGAAGGAGTCCGCTCGTACCTAAGTAATTCAGTTTTCTGCTGGTCAACGCTAATGAAAAAAGAGTCAACACGCACCCAGAGAAAGGAGCCCCCTCATGCGGGGGGGGGGGTGGATTATGAGTACCCTCCCCTTGTGTAGGATTCTGTTTGCATGCCTGAAGATTTTTGGCTTCCTTGTGTTCCTGCGGCTGGGTGAGACCCATTGATTTCCCTTCTCCCGTGCTCATTTCTGTTGGTGGGGTGCCTCGCTTTGTGTACGTGACGGGTCTGTTTCTTTCCTCATCCTTCCGTCAACAGTTCAGCATGACCGCACACTTCGTTGATCTCTACGACGTACGATGATGTATAATGCCCCGGGAATTCGCAATCAAGAATATCACGTGGAGCCTCTCAGCGTCGTTTCGTTTGCCAGCGGCTAATATTCTACTTAGGCCTGTGCAGCTCCGCGCATCTAGGCCGCAGGATGAGGTTTTCGATCGTCGCGTGCATGAGTTCCTCGTCTGATGCTGCCGGGTGGCTTCTGTCCCCGTTGTGGATCCGACAGCAGTTCACTACTCGAGCTTCCTTGGCGAAAGGACTTCTCAAGCTTGATTCAGTTACTACGTCTACACTAGTAACATCAGCGGGGAGGTTTCTGAGGAGGGGGAGATGAGCTCTAATTCGAAGTAAAAGACGATGAGAAAAAAAGACCTGAGACAAAGGAAGGGTAGAGTTTAGGTAGAGCTGGAAAGGAGTGATTAAGCAGTTCATCTCTTCCTGTTAACAATCGGACACGAGAGAAGAATGATGTAAAGGGTGAAGAGATCAGATCGAGATGATCGTCTTTTTTTACCTTTTCACGTCGGGAGACAGACTTTCTCGTAAACAGGCGGAAGTGTTTGGAACTCAGAGGCTCTATCCTCTTCAACTGTATAAAGGGAAGGGTGAGAGCTTCTCGTATAGATCCTTTCTATATAGAGGATGAAAACTTCAATAGAGATCTAAGGCAGGCACGTCTTCTTCTATAAGGAGGGATGATGGGCAACTTGAGATCTAGTACATGTTTATTTATTCAGTCTAGTAGCATGTCACTTACGTACAAGAACCGCACCCTGGGCTCGTGAATCAATAGAGATCATGCAGGAACCAGAAGAAGTTTCGCGGGAGGGGTTTTTCTTCTTGGATGATAGTGACGTAGAGTCAGATCGGACTGGAGAAAAAGAGAGAATCCATGGTGTTGTCTCTCATGAAGGATATGCTTCGCAACACTTCCCTGCTGTCGAGGTTTCTCCGCACACGTTACTTGATTTGTTTCGCGTGGACGAAGAGAGACGACGAGATGAAGAGAAAGAAAAGAAAGATATAAACTGTAAACCTGCTCTCCCTCCTGGAGAGATACAGACTTCGACAAAAGAAGGACAAGGCCAGAGAGAACCGCATGCAGAGGAGGGAAAGAGGGAAGAGTTCCTTCCAAGACCGAGCGTATCAGAGACAGATGGTGAAGAACAACACGCAGGAGATGAAACTGAAGAGAAAGAAGGGACTCAACAGGGCCAAGCACGTGAAACCAAAGGAATCTTTCTCATGGCATCAACAGAGGATGGCGCTAACTTGTGTGTCTCGGACTGGGATGTTTCTAAGGGGAACAGACTGAATTCGATCTCCACTCATGGAGACCCGCGTGGTGCTTCTCCCTCTGATCCTCAGCCGGCCTGTTCGTCTCACTGTTTATCCTCCGATGTAGAAGAAATACAGTCGAATTTACTCCCCCTTTCTGATCCGTCTCCTTCTCACCCCCACCTTCCGTCTCTCTCCCTTGTTCGAGAGTTAGATAATGTTTTTTCATCGTCTTCTAATTCTCGGCTCTCTGCCGCTTCTTCCTCGTCTAGTTGCCTGGTACCTACGTCCTCTCCGACCGGCGTCGATTCTTCACAGATGATCGAGGAAGCTTCGCATCATTGCGAGGCTCCGGCAGTTCTCTCAGATACTCCTCTCTTCTCTCATTCGCCTTCTGAAAGAAAGGAAGTGAGGCCCACACACACGGATGGACCTCCGTCAGATCATGTCTCAGAAGGGGAGACAGAGGGAGGAGAACATCAAGAGAAGAGGACTAAGCCAGATGGCGCTTCTGCGAAAGAAGGAAGCTGTATGGTTGAATGTCTTGGTGGATCGGCCTTGAGAGAGAGAGCCGAGGAGGAGACCGAAGAGGAAGAGGAGAAGGAGAGGATTATTGAAAGTAAAGAAGACAAGGAAGAGAAGAAGGAGAGTACTGTTGAAGCAGGAGAGGAGGAGGAAGTGAAGACGGAGAATTCTATTCAAAGAAAGGAGGGCGAGAGGCACCAAACTTGTGCGTTCGGCGATCTCGGTGAGTCTCTTACTTCGGAAAGAGACGAGGAAAGCACCCCCTCAGAGAGGAGACCAGCAGAGGGTTTGATAGGCTTGAGAGAAGAAAACCCAAGAGCAGATGACAGAGAGCGGACAGAGGGCGGCGATGACGGGACGAGGGCATCCGAAGGGGAAGATCTAAAGGAAGAAGGAAAGATAGGAATCGAACCTGCGACGGACACAGCAGCAAGACCGATCGTAGAGACACTACATGAAGAAAGGACAGAGGAGAGAGAGAGTGAAGGGACGGATATTCGAAGTCGTGAAGAGACTGTTATAGGAAAAGAACACAATGGAAGAACGGACTGTGAAGCCTCTCGCGGGGACGAAAGTGAAGAAGATTCTCGTCGAGTTGAAGGAGAGAAAGTGAATGAGACAGAAGGAAGGGAGAAGGTTAAAGGACTGATCCGGGCAGAAGCTCTCCGACAACAAACTCCACATATGTCTTCTGCTTCTTCTTGCTTGTCTTCGTCTCCCGTTCATGACGCCCCAGTTCCTCCTGCTTCTTCTTCAGACGCCGTGCTTCGAGCTGCGGCGGCTGCTATAGTTTGTAAGGGAGAGAAAGAAGAAGAAGTGGCCAGTCGTATGACTAGCAGGACGTTAGAGACTACCTATCCACCCAGTGGGCATCCATCACGACATCCTCCTGCCGCAGTCGGGTTGAAAGGAAGAAGGCGGGAGACAGGTCATGCAAAGAGAGAAGGAGTCGATTTAGAAGAAACGGATAGTAACAGAGTACGGAGAGATGTACAGAAAAAATCGATTGATTTGCTACTTGGTAAGTTCTCGAGTTCTTTCGTGTATTGCTTTAAGCACATCTTTATCAGGCTTGGCCCCTGCATGCTCTGTATATGATATTCAAGGGTCTCATGCACATCTACCTGTACACCTATATGTATGTAGAAGAAGGAGTCCTTGCTGTCATCGCATTATACATCATGTATACGAGGTGTTCCGGTGTCTACAAGTATACAGGTTGCTCTGTAAATTCTTCATAGCTGAAACTGCGTCCGTTGGCAGGTCTGTCTGTAGTCTTTGCCAGCAGTACTGAAAGAACAGAGTGACGGGTATATGGAGGCCACATGACGAAGAGAAAGATTCCGCTTTCCGAAGCAAGAATCATGAGAAGATACGTGTGTTAAGACCGTGTAGAGACATGCACGTAGAAGAGAACATATGATCCGACAGCGAGGAGAGAAGGAGAGAGAGCCATCAGACGAAAAGAGTTCCTGGTGTATAGCCACTGATGTCGAGAAGTCACTTGCTGTTCTCTCGCGTATGTCTACAGTGCGCTGTGGGACGTTCCAGGGTAGGGAATCTAAAGCGACTTCTTCATAGACTAGGGCGACACTCTAGAGGTGATTTGAGTGGTAGTACGTCATTTGGATGGCTTTGCTGTATACCCCTTTAGAAGTCTTTAATGGACTGGAGTCCCTATTTTCTTACATCCGTTTGTTTGACACTCATCTGTTTTTGTCTCTCGTCTGTTTTCCTTCTATTCTGCTGACGGGGTGACGGTGCGTACGTTCATTCAGCGTCGCCATCTTCAGAGGCTTCTCCAAGTGAAGCAAGCAGTGGACAGCCCACTCCATCGATGTATGTGAGATTACAGAGGCAGATACAGCAACAAGAGGCGCATGCGAAACGTTTACAGAAGGAGGTAGAAGATCGGTCCAAGGAACTCGAAAGGATTCAGCAAGAGTATAGAGAAGTTCAGGAGAGGTTACGAGAGGAAGAAGAGAAACATTGGGCCTCTGTGACAGAGGCGCGAACACTCAAGGATACCTTGAAGCTTGCTGAACAGGAGAAGACACGGACGTATGAGGAGACGGAGAGGGTTCGTCGATGCT
>NW_027155234.1:3684-7801 GCF_002600585.1 Cystoisospora suis | reverse complement strand
GAGGAGAACGAGGAAGAAAAGAAAGAAGAGAGAGAGAGAAACAGAGGGATTGATATGCCTCTATCTAAGTGGATGTCTACGGACACGTCTATATGACGGCATGAGGTAGGAGCCTACATGAAGAAGAATGTAGCTATACATATACATATATATGTTCTCTTCTATCTCTGCATGTATGTATACATCTTTTATGTGTACAGAATCTTCTCACGCTATTCAATTTCCACCTAATCCTTTTTTTCTTTTTATCTCTCCAAACTTTGGCATATCAGACTTCTTCGTTTTCTCGCTCCATTCTGATAAGAAGACTCTCTATCTATAGCTATCTATCTATACATACCTATAGCTACCTACTTATGTCTATGTCTAGACACCTGGAGCGTATTCTTCCTATTCTATCGAGAGGCGAGTGATCAATAGGATGATTCGAACTATACTAGAAACAACAATACTATGAATACCTATAATGATAATAGTATTAGTAATGATGATAGAACGGCAGTCTTTACAAAGGCATTCTTCGTCAAGTAGTCATAGGAGCAGCAGGAGAACTTCTTTCATCTTCCTTTCGAGAATGCAGTTTTCCTTCTTCCCTCCTTTCAAACACTTCCTGTTCTCTCTTCGGGTGGCATTTCCTTTACCTACTTCAGAGCGAGATCTACCTATCTATCTCTCTCAGTCCATCTATCTATATAGATGCATCCATCTCTCTCTCTATGTACACATTTAAAGGTGGGGATGAAGTTAGAGCTTATAAACCTCTTATGAAAGGAATCGATTCATTCTAGTAGAGGGTCATTCAAAAGTACTATCGAAGGCGCTCTCCTGCTCCTCCTCGTCATCTCCAAAGAAACGGAAGTCTCAGTCGTACTGAAACAGGAGACAGGAGTGTACGTTGTTCTTTCCAAGACAATTCGCGATCTTTTCTCTCTCAAGAAAGAGACGTTCGGGCAGAAAGGCGTAAGACGTTCAAAACGGGGAGTTCAGTGAATAAGAGTACGCTAGTGCTAGTCGCAGTCTTTCTTCTTTTTGAAACGTCCCAAGTTCTTGTTGGTCCTCATGGCGACACCTTCAATCTTCCCTGTCTTCGTATCCTCTATATATCTACACATGCATACATACATAGATATATATGTACAGAAGAGTATATAGAACGAGATTTGTATTCTGAGATACATGCATATATCTATACATATATATATAGATATACCTACATCTCTCATCTATGTACAGATATAGATATGTATATATATAGAGTAGGGTGTATTGCTTTTTCTTGGGTTGTGATGACTAGGAGAGAAGAAGAAGAAGAACGTGTTCGTTCATCGTCGTTCATTCTCATTCTTGATGCTTCTTCTCCTTAGAAGACTAGCAAGAGACTTCTATCCATAGCAATAATAGTAATGACGAGACTAGTGGCTCTACTAATAGTAATTCCCATGATGGTCTTCGCTCTATCCCATCAAGTATGGATCATGAAAAGCGTTGAATTCCTGGGAAAGTTTCTTTGTTGTGTCGGCCCATTGACGGGTGGATAGCCAACGTCATACTCATACTATACTAATCTTCATACTAGTTAAATTCATACTACTAAGACCAATAATACCCATCAAAAAGACAGCCTGCCTTAATGCTGGTAAGGTTGATTTCTCTATCTTTAATCTATTTTAGATCTCTCTAGCTATCTCTGAAGAGAGAAACTCTGTCTATCTAACTTTGTCCCCTGCGTCTATGTCTTTATCTCTATCTAGGATTGGCGAGTCTTCTGTAGAAGTTTCTTCGTAACGCCTCTCTCTCTATGCAACAAGAGGAAGAAAAGGGCAAAAGATACGGACACACACATTCGCTCTCTTTCTTTCTTTTCTCTCCTCATTCGCTAACCCTCCAGCAGCAGAAGCAGATCATCCTCCTCCCCCTTCTCCTCCTAACCTCCTCCATTCTTCTTCTTTAATTTCTTTCCTCTTTTCAAGCGAGTTGCTGGGAAAGAAAAAGACGAAGAGGAGGAGCAAGTTGAAGTGGAATCTCACGCCTTGATCGCATGACGAGTCCAAGTGGAATTAGTCAACAGCAGAAACGGATTAAGAAGAAAAAGCGCAAACTTTCCTTCCTATATACAGATAGATAGAGCACACAATGTAGAGACGAACAGATACATATGCATGTGCATATGCAGGTGCACATATATATATATATACAGATATAGATATATATATATGGTGAAGATACATGACTATCATAGGAGCTTCTTCTTCTTGCTAGTACAACTACTGCCATTCATCTTTATATACATGCACATACCCTTCATGATAAAGAGAGAGAAAGAGAGAAAGAGATAGAGATATGCCTCAAGAGAGGTATGCACAAAGACACACAATAAGAAGAAGGGCGTGACATGTACCGATTCTTCTTATCATCATCTTTCTTCTCTTCTCCATCATCATCTTCTTTCTCTTTCTTTCTTTCTCTTTGTCTATCTCTCTTTTTGAGAGATAAAGCAGGGGCCAACGACTAAGCTTGGAGATTACTTGTTACCAACAAGATAAGACACAACTAACTTCTTTCTCATTCTCTTTCTTTCTTTTCTTTCTCATTCTCTTTCTTTCTTTTCTTTCTCATTCTCTTTCTTTCTTTCTCTTCTTCTTTCTTTAATGATAGTGTAGGAGAGAGGCACCAGCGGCTGCAGCAGCAGCAGAAGAGAAAAGAATCTCCCCTAAGCGTGGAGGACCTAAACACACACACATACATATATATAAATATATATACATACATATATATATATACATATACACAGGGACATACACATATAGATCCAGACTCACAGATCTGCATGCATAGGCATGAATGTTTATACATCCATCCATCCATACAGAGGCAGGAGAGACAAGCATGAAAGAAAGCGTAAAGGAGGCCATAAAGAGAAAGAGAAAAGAAGAGAAGAAGAAGTTGCTTCAGCGTTATCCTTTGCCGCCCTTTTTATCTTCTCGACAAGAATAGCCCCCCTCTAGTAGAGGTTAGTGTTGTGTGTCATTTCTTTTCGACTCGCGTTTTGAATTCCTCGAAGCCTTTCTACTGAAACTCTACCCTCCTCTCTCTTCCATACATCACACTCAAATGCATGCATATCTATATACACATATATCTATATCGATGCGTGCATGCATACGCCTCTTTTACCTTCTTTCGCTAAATATCTATATCTATAAATATATCTATAGATTTAATTTTATATGGGTATATCTGTCTGTAGGTGTGTGTGCTATAGACAAGAAACAAGAAGGAGGCTCATCCATCAATCATAGCCACCACAACATGAAGAAAATAGAGAAAGAGAAAGACAGAGGGCGAGAGAAAGAGAGAGATCAATCTATTACTGAAGATAAAGTAGCTTTCTTGCTGTAGAAATACTGAGACAGCACATCCATGGACTACTACTACTACTAGTAGTGCTAGTACTGTAGTCTCAGTCTGTCTGCCTGTGTGGATGTGTGCGAGGAGAAAACGGAGAGGAATAGAAAAAATGATAGAGGAAGGGCACATAGATAGACATACAGACAAATTTCTCTTTCGATCTATCTATCTACTTCTTATAAAGAGAAAGACATGCATATCTCCATATATCTATATATGGATATGGAAGACATCTAGGATGCTCTATCGCTATCTGAAAAGACTTCGAATAGAAGAGATACAAAGAGAAGGGGGGGTGAGAAGAAGAAGAAGCAGAGATCCTAGTCGGCTTATAGACAGGGAGGAATTCTTGTCTCTCATTACCTTTGAAATACAAAGGCGCTGAAGAAGAAGAAGCATCGTCAATGACTTCCTTAGTTCCCGTAGTACTACTTCTACTTCTTCTACTTCCTTCACAGTGAGAAAGAAGAGAAGCCGCTGCATAAGGAAGATCATAAGATACTACACACACGCAAGACAAGACAAAGAAAGAAAGAGAGAAAGAAAGGAAAGACAGACAGGGGAATGAAAGTCCTGCAGAGCTGACCTCTAGTCTTTGAAAGAGATAGCAGGAGAGAGAGAGATAGATAGATATCTAAATTCACCTCTTCAGGTATAGCTAGATAGATGGATAGATTAAAGATAGATAGATATATTGAAGATAGATATA
>NW_027155234.1:3116-3362 GCF_002600585.1 Cystoisospora suis | reverse complement strand
AGATGGATAGATAGATAGATATCCGGGGCAGGGTGTATATTTTATTCATGCAGCTCACTGTTTCTCTATAGCCTGAGAGTGTCGGTGTAGATACACACACACATAAACATATGAATACATACAACTGCATGCATACATATTCATATATGTAGATCCCCACACCTTTGTCTAGATAGATGTATATGTGCATGCATAAACCGTAAAGCCTTTCAGTAGCTCCAGTGAAAGAAGAAGAGAAGAAGAGGA
>NW_027155234.1:0-3078 GCF_002600585.1 Cystoisospora suis | reverse complement strand
TTCTTCTTCTCCTCCTTCTCCTTTTCCACGTGAGTCTTGCTTATGTGTCGAATGAGGAGAGTGTTGACGCGATCTCCTTCTCGTTTCTTCTTCTTTTTCTTTTCTTTTGCTTTCAGAGCTTCGCTCTAGTCCGTTTCTCTCTTCTTCACGATAGAGCGCCTGAGAAGAAGAGTCACGTTCTCCGCTCTGTAAAGGTCTATCCGTTCCAGGCGAAGAGAGAAGAGATCTTTCCTCTTTTTTCTCGTCTTGTCCTTCTTGATCAAAGTCGCCTTCTTCTTTTTCTTTCTTTCTTCTTGAATCAGGAGAGAGGTAGTGTGAGCTCTCATCGTCCTGTAGAAGAAGAAGATCGGGATGACGATAATAGTAGTAGTAATAGCCACATGCAGAGGAGGAATGAGGGTCTATATAAGATGAAGAAGAAGATACACCAGAGAAGTCTTCTTCTTCTTCTCTATCTTCAAGAAAGGATCCTTCTCGATCTCCTCCTTCTTCTTCTGGGTAGTAATAGGCATCGAGACCTCCTCCTCCTCCTTGGTAGAGAAAAGGGACGTGAGAATGCTTACTAGGATAAGGATGGGGGTAAGAATAAGAGGAAGAAGAATAATCATCGACTTGGCTAGAGAATACAAAATCTTCTTCTTCTTCATCGTCTCCATCAATTACATGAGCAAAGGGAGGGAATCCCTGCACAAAGAAAGAGAGAAGGAAAGAGACAGGTTAAAAAAGAAGGAAGAAGAGAATTGGAGAGAAGAGAGCCTGCTTCTTCTGTTTCATGAGGGAAGTCTCCTCTTGTCTCATTGCATGTATCTGCTACTTTGCTTTCTACAAAGAAGAAAGAAGGCAAACAAGAGGGATTGATTAAAAGGAAGAAGTCAAGACAGTTGCATTCTTAGTCTTATTCTCATACCTTCTTCTTGTTCTTCTCTTCTGCTTTCTCGATTACCGTATACCTACCTCCATCACATGCGCATACATCATCGAGACATATCTCTATATATATACCTATATAAAGATATGTATGTTTCTACATAGATATGTATACACCTCTATATACAGTATACGTAGCTCACAACAATCCATGCATAGACTTTCACACGTCCATGTACACACATATATATGTATATCAGATTATCTATGCATGCTTCTCTATATGCATGCATGTACATTAATATATATAGATATATATAGATGTAACGTGATAGATCTTATACACCAGGGGAACAGGGATAAGTAAGGAAACAGTAAAGAGGTCCGTATGTATGTATATGTATGTATGTATATATGTCTATTATGTATGTAGGTACTGTCTCTACTTCTTATCATCACAGGTCACTTACTAGATACACACATACGTAGATATATATATACATATATATATATATGTATGTACGCTCAGATAGATAAAGATAGATAGATTGAAGATGATAGATGAATGAGTATAGTGAGGACAGAGCAGTCTATAAACATGAGAAAGAAAAAGAAGAGGGGAAGAGTAGAGACATGAAGCAATTCATGGGAGGGGATGTATGTACACCTCTATCTATCTGTTTAGATTGTTTTCTTCTTCTTTTCTTTCTCCTTCTTCTTCTGCTCCTGCTTCTGTTCTTCTTACATCGTCGATGAATTCATGAGATTTACAATAGTAATGATCTAACAGAGAATGAAGAGAAGAAGAAGAAGGCTTCCCGTCACCATTCATCTTGACTATCGAGGTATTGTTGTTCTCTCCTTTCTTCTTCTCCTCATCTCCGGAACCTTCTTCTTTCACGTTCTTCTCTTCTTCATCTTCTGCATAGCCTACTGTTGTCTCCCCACCTTTGTTCTTTTCTCTCTTCTTCCTCTCATCTTCTCTATGATGTGAATGCTCTTCTTCTTGTCTTTCATTCTCTTGAAGAGATGTATTATCACTTGCTCTTCCTCTTTCTTCTTCTTGTTGGGTGATCGGGAGACCATTCTCTCTCTTGATCTGTTCCTCCCGAGATTCCTTCTCTGACCTCTCAGTCCCTTTATCTCTCTTCAAAGAAGAAGAAGAATTTGCAGGACCAGACTGCAAGAGATTTAGGTCACCTCTTAATGAAGAAGAAGAAGAAGAAGTGTAGGGAGATGACGGCGAGAGGTGAGGAGAGCTCGAGAGATGAGAAGCAAGCAAAGTCTCTTCACCTTTAGATGAAGAGGAAGAAGAAGAAGAAATAGAAAAGGGGAGTCTATGGAGATAACCTGAACCTAACTCACAGCCCAAACTAAAGAAAAAAGAAAGAAAGAAAGGCAAAAGAACAAGGAGAAAAATCTTCGGGAAAAACAGATAGATGAAAAGAAAGAAAGAAAAGAAAGAAAAGAAAGAAAGAAAGGACGAAACACACGACAGCGCGAGGAGCGTAGATACATACACATATGTACATACATAATATATATATATATATATGCACATATCTATAATACATATATATTTAGTATCTCTCTCTCTCTCTATATATATATATATGTATGCATGGATAGTCATATTTGCATGCACACATGTCTACATACACATTATTCATACATCGTCCACGGGCTGAGAAGGAAAGATATACAGACACCCCTCCCTTCTCTTCTCCCAAGGAAGAGATATAGAAAGATACATAGAGAAAGATATGAATACAGATGCATACAGATCGATCGATACGTACGTATGTATCGCAGTGTGTATTTACAAGCTTTACAGAAGAATATCTCTATATAGTTGATCAAGGGCATTTCCTTCTACAAGAGTTGCGAGGAGCAGATGTGAAATTCTTTCTTTGCTTTCTTTACATCTCTTTCTTTCCTGGTTCGTCTATGTATGTCGACAACTACGTCCACAACTAACTAAAGAAGACAGAGAGAGAGGAAGTATTTTCAGAGCCAGTAAGAGAGAAGTAAAGATGAAGAAGAAGAAAAGAAGAAGAAATGGCTACTACAAGATTAGAGTTCTTCTTCTTCTTTTATTTTTGTGGGCCGTACCATCCTTGTCCTCCCCATTGGTAGTTTGGCACGACGAGAATATCCCGAATTTGCTGAGTGTTTGAGTTAAAGACATGCCGATGCTCCTCCTAGTAGTAA
>NW_027155233.1:0-513 GCF_002600585.1 Cystoisospora suis | reverse complement strand
GGACCTCCGACAGTTTTGGAGAGCGACGGAAGGGAGCCAATCAACGTTGAGAACGACACTAGGACCCACCGCTTTAGTCAATTCGACAAGGTACATTAAGTCACTTACCTTCAAATGAGCCGAAGTTCAGGAAGATCCAGGGAAAGTGATTTGGGGGGATTTCATTCAAAGTAAAAGGACTAGTCAGGCACTTCCTAAGGTTCATCAGAGACAGGAGAGGAAGAAAAGGCCAACAGAAGGAGTTAGGGAATGTGATTGGGAATTCGTTTCGGATGTGACGGAGGAAGACTATGTTAAACTAGCCATTATGAGGCCTTGGATCGAAGGGTTAGCTCTGCCTCAGAAAAGAGCTCGAGAAGAATTGGAACGGGAGGCACCATGGAAAGTGCCCTGTTACTTTCAGAACCCGAAAAGATTTAGGAATGGCTTGGGGTGTTTCGTCGTTACCGGGGGAGCCACCCAACCCGGTCGACTGTCTTCTCTATGGTCAACGCACGGCTATGGGAAGAAGAA
>NW_027155232.1:0-8473 GCF_002600585.1 Cystoisospora suis | reverse complement strand
CGCAAATAAGAGAACCAGACGACGGGTCCTTCCCTCTCTCTCTCTCTCGATTTTCTCAACAAGTCTTCCATTCCTTCAGATCTCTTGTCGATCTACTCACGCTATAGCTTCTTCTTTTCTTTCTCTATTTCCCTTTCTTCTTTCTTGACGAGAGAGAAGGTCTGGTCAGTTTACACGAGGAGAGAGATGTGTTTGTCTCCCTGTCTTTGTTCTTCCCCACCCGAGAAGAAGAATCCTCCCTTTCTCTCAGCTGATGATCCACTTCCGCGAAGAAAAGAGACCATTAGGAGTAGATAGACACCCTAATTCTATTTCTCTATCCATCGCGATCTTTACCCGTGTAGGAAGCTTTCCTATCTACTTTGTTGAGGGCTCTTAACGAAGAAAGGAGAAAAGTTCGAGACGAGTATATATGACATTTCTTCATTTTGGCAAAGAGAAAAGTCTTCACTATGAGTCTGTGATGCTGAACTAGAAAACCTTCTTTTCAGCCAAGAAAGAGAAGTTGTTTCTAAAAGAATCTATGCGTCTCAAGTGTATGTACACCTCGCCCTGTGACTCCCGATCCCTTGAGGTCTTTCGCTTATCCTCGGATTCTTCTTTCTCTTCTTCGAGAGAGTGCACTTCTTAACAGGCGGGCTAAAGTCTAGGCCCTCATTCTCTTGTCTCGCGATCGTCATCTTCTTCTTCTGTCTCCTTTCTCTTTTTCTTTCTTTCTTCTTTTCCGTCTGTCTTTTCTCTCCTATGCTCTCCCCATTCGCCTCCTCTCTCTCACCTCGTTACACTTCATAGGCTTCTTCACGCCTTTTTCTCAAGTGTAAAGAGAAAGACAGCCGACTAGTCTTGATGAACGTCTCTTTCTCTCTCATTCTCTTCTTCTTTCTTTCAGTTGTATCTGTGCTTTTCTTCTTCTCCTTTTGCCCTCGCTGGAGTTTATTTGTTCTGAAGAAGAGGGGGAGAGAAAGAAGAGCTTTCAACGCATGCGTGGGTTGACCATGAAGAGGAGGGTTTATCTTCTGTCTCGTCTCTGAGGCGACGTGGAGAACAAGGAGAAGAAGATTCTCTCACTTGTCTTCTCTCGTCAAGAAAAGAAAAAAGAAGCATGGCTGGCTCTTCCATGCATGCATCGAGGGGGAGGTGTATGTATTTCTTAGCTAAGCTCATTTCTCTTGATCTTTTTGCTCTTAATCAGAGATGCTTTCTCTACTTTCTTTCGCATGTATGAAGAGGCATGAGGTCTCGAGCGATAAAGAAGATCATGAAAGGTGACCTTGACGAGATTGCTACTGTTAAAGAAAGAAAGAGAGAAAGAGAGAGAGAGAGAGGGAGGGAAGAGCGGAATGCCAGGAGATGCAAGCCTGAAGACGGGAGAAGATTTCGAAGCGTCTGTCTACCATGATGAGTCTCACTTCTTCTCTCAGTCGAGAGTTTAAAACGTAGAGCAGAGACAACGAAGAGAAAGAAAGAAAGAAAGATGTAAATGCTGACGAGGTATTAGGATAGTTCCTCGGGGGGTGTTTATACACTAGGGACACCTCATCTCCCTCACCTTCTCTCTTCGTCCTCTTCTTTTTCTTCTTCTCATCCATCGTCTCTTTCTCTCTCTTCACTATTTTCTTTCTCTCTTACCACTTCTTTTCTTCCCTCCTTCCTCAAGCGTCGTCTGGTCTCTGTCGTCTTCGCCCTTTCCCCTCTTCTTTTGCTCTGCTTTTCTTTCACGCGATATGTCTCTTCTCTAGTCTCTTCCTTCGAAGAGCCTTTAGAGCCTTGTAGCCCAGAATCTTCTGCCTTTAATCGTCGGCCTTTTTCTTTCTCTCCCCTCTGGCAAGATGATATCGATGAAGCGCTTCATTCCCTTCAGGAAACACAGACACTCCGAGGAAGAAAAGGTACACTCCACCCATCTCTCCGCTCACCTCTATCTATCTTTTATCTATCTATCTATCTTGGATCTATGTGCTATCTATCTATTTATTTTCAGTCTACCTATCTGCCTTTGATCTGTCTATCTGTTTCTCTACTGCATGCATGCTGGTGTATATACACCTGGTTACAGAGTGACATAGGGTCTATATCTATATAGATTTGCCTACGTGTTCTATACACGCATAGACAGATCTTCGGATGTAAGTCAGTGGGTAGCTTCTTATCTTCTATCTCTTGTTACATCCTTTTTTCTTCTTTCGATCTCTTTTCGCGATTGCTTCTCTCCTTCCTCCAAGAGGTCTTCAAGTCCATAATGCAATCTCTATCAGGGATTTCGCCAGCCCTATGCATGCATGCGTGCATGCACTAGTGATCTCGTAGATCTACGTGTGTATCTATTTCTAAAAGAAGGTGGATCTAACAGTAAAGTAGTAAGTAGATTCGATGCGTGACACATCATCTCCTATCCAAGCCAGAGATAAATATGCTCCAGAGTTCTTTTCTCTCTTTTAACTTGTAGAGCTTCATGTGTATGTGCTTGTCTTTCTTTACGACTACGTCTCTGTAAGAGTTGTCTACGAAGATCTTGTAGAGTGTCGACTGCATCTCTCCTGTTTGAAGTCTTTATTCTCATTTTTTCTCACTCTTTCTTTCTTTTTCGCATGTATATATATGTATACGTTTGCATTCAGCCTGTAGCAGAGGAGGAACTTACTGCGATCCTTTCTACAGATGCTCGTGAGTTTTCTTCATTCTCTTCTCTCTTTCCCTTTTTCTCTAATCTTCTCCTCCTTTTTCTTCGTTTTCTTTCTTTCTCTCTTGTTCTCTTTTCTATTCGTCAGGTTTCGTAGCTTTATCTTCTTGACTTTTCGTAGGTGACTTCGCGACTGCATGCAGCTGTATGTTGCCGTTGTTTCTCCTAGAGATTGCATGAGTGCTGCTCTCTCTTCTCTTGCATGTAAATTTAGGCGACGTAAGCTTTTCTTCATTCCTATAGACCCATTGAAGGCGTGGAGGGGTGTGCGTTTCTTCTTACACTCTCCTTTCTTTCTTCTTCTATCTTGAGAAAGCCTCTTTTCTTCTGTCCTTATTATTCTTCTCGCTATGCACACCCGTCTCCACTCTCTGAGTTAACATCTCATTTCTTTCTTTCTTTCTTCCCTCTCTCTTTTTTCTCTTTCTTTCTTTCTTTTCTATTTCTTTCTCCCTTCCTTGTGTCTTTCATTCTTTCTTCTCTCGTGGGTTTTCTTTCTTTTCGTCGTGTATTCTTGCCTTTCTCTACGTCTCTCTGTCTTTTCGTTTTTCCTTTTCTTCTTGTCTGCAGTGATTAAAGAGGTGCCCTATCGAGATACACGTACTTTGGTCTTCATTTACGGGAAGCCTCTCATATCTTCTTCTTTAACCCAAGGCGGTCTATCAGGCGACGCACATGCAAATCTTAACTTTCCTCTACCAGGGGGGGGGGGAGCAGGAGTAGCCACAGGCAACGGAGACCCTCTGAACTTCTACACAAGTCCTCCTCCTCTTCCTCTTGCTGCTGCATACGGCGCAGCTTCTCCTCCTGTTGGTGGTGGGATAGGTTCTTCTCCTGCTGGGAATAGCAATTCTCATTCACTTGCTATAGGAGGAGGGGGAGCCAATTTCGGTGCGAATGTCTCTCCTTCTATAGGCAACCCGTCTCCCCCTCTTCTTCTTTCTGCGACGGGAGGGACAGAGACGGCTTATGTGCAGCCGGTCATTCTCACGTCCCTTGCTTATATTCGAGTGGTCTCTGTATGTGTTGGGGAGACGCATGCGCTATTTCTATCAGATGGAGGAGAAGTCTATTCATATGGAGAAGGAGTGTACGGACAGCTCGGGCTTGGATGGGAATTGCAAGTGGCGAGACAACCTGTGAAGGTCGGAGACACAGGGCCTTTCCTCAAGGCGACCATTCATCAAATTGCATGCGGAGATTATCATTCTGTTGCTCTCACGACAGAGGTAGGATCATGACAAGACAACTCCAAGAAAAGATAGAAAACATACATGGGGAGAAGGAATGAAAGACAAAAGATGAAGCACATTAAGACTCCACTCATCTCTCCATCTTGCTGTATATCTATCTATCTAGTGATCGATCTTTAAGCTATCTATCTATGTATGTTTATTTATCTATCTATCTATGTATCTCTATGTGTTTGGAGTACTCTTGAAGATATAGGTATCTATCTATAGGCGATTGCACTGTCTCTGAGGGGAGATATGAAGCCACTTAGTCTACCTTGTGGTGTGTGTATGAAGATAGATAGATTGACAATGAATGAATGATGCCAAAAGAAGAGTAGAAATGGATCTCTTATCACTCCCGGGGGTATGGCTAGACATACTACACCTAGAGACGTATATATATAGACATATTTATATTATATACATGCATATATGATCTTGTCTATATATATATATATATGTATAGAAAAGATGATGGAGGGAGATAAGAAGGTTTTTTATGTGTGAGATGTTTTGTCTACATTGAGGAGAAGAATGGGGGAGGAAGTTGAAGAGGAGACTGCCTCATGCAGTACAAGTGGCAGCAGCAGCAGCAGTAGGAGTAGTAGTAGTAGCAGGAGGAGGAGGAGGATAACGAGAAGAAATCCGGTGTACATACACTTTATCAAAACAAAGACAGATCGCCTTTGTTGAGTGTAGTGCCAGCAGGAGTAGTATAGAACTCAACACATTTCCTTTCATTGAAGAGGAAGAAGGGGAGATAAAAGATCTCTCATCTGTCTAACTGCCACTGTGGTCTTCTACAGTTTCGAGTTCTTTTTGTCTCTTGGTCCTGCTTTAAGCAAATTTGCTTTCCTCATTCCCTTCCGCCCACTCGGTCTCCGTCTATCTCTTTCTTTCTCTTTCTGAAGGCGGTTATAGACTCTCTCTTTCCTGTCATTCCCACCAGACAGGTGACTTTTTGTAGAGAAGTCCCTTCTTTCTTTTCTTTCTCTCATCGACAAGGGTGGGTATCTCCATCTATGTATGTCTCTCTCTCTCTCTATGCGTCTATCTATCTATCTACAGAACTTCTCAGGGTGAATGACTTTTTCTCCTCTTCCTCTCACGATATCTTTCTTCTTCTTCTCTCCTTCTTCTCCTCCTCTTCTTTGCATCATGTAGGTCGCCATCTCTCACTCTTGCCATCATCTCTTTATCTTTTTCGTGTTCTTTGCTGTCCTTCTCTCAGGGTGCCGTCTACTGTTGGGGTGCGGCGGATTGTGTAGGCGATGGGAGTGGCTTTTGTCGCTATACACCTGTGTGGATTAGGCTCTCTCTCGCTTTGTCTTCTCATCTGCATTCCATTCCTCCCTCTTCATGTCTCGCCTTCTGTCGTACAGTAGCCGCTCGCTTTCAGCAGACGATGGCCGTGACTGCAGGCGGACATCTCCTTGTCTGGGGTGAGACATTTTTTGCCACTTTTCACCCGACCCCTGAAGTCCTTTGTGTCTTTCCGCGAGCTCCTCATTACCAAGTCATCCAAATCGCCATAGGAAAGCACTTCGGATTAGCTCTCACAGGTGGGCTGACTTGAAATAACGAATGAAAGAAAGAACGAAAGAAAGAGATGGAATGAAAGATACCTACAGGTAGAGATAGAGAGATAGATAGATAGATTAAAGATAGATAGATAGATTAAAGATAGATAGATAGATAGATGAAGAGAGAGACCTATAGATACATACATCGAGAGATCGGTACAGAGACAGGTGTGGGGATTGTTGGCGTCTCAGCGGTTTACTTTCTTTCTCTCTCTCTTGCTTTCTCCTTTTCTACCACCCCTAGGCATTAAAGGACGGGAGAAAGAGAGAGAATTCTTTTTCTTCTCCATAGAGACAATCGATCTTCATTATAGCTAGGATGTTCGATGCAAGGCCAGCCAATAAAGAGGGCCTGTCCCTCGGAGATCTTAAGTAGATGCATCAAACACATATGCAAAAGATGGAATCTGTGAAGAGTTCTATCGTATGATACCTGTCTGTAATCTATCTTCAATCTATCTATCTTTGTCTATCTATCTCTATCGTCGTATGTCTCTCTGTTTCTATTGGATGTTGACTTAGAGGACGGTCACGTCTATGGCTGGGGTGACGGAACGTACGGAGAATTAAGTAAGTCCAAAGTCTCTCTTCTCTCTTTCTCTCTTCTTTCTCTCTTCTGTTCTTTCTCCGTCTTCATAAATCATCGTAGGAACTTCAAGCTCTCCTCTATTCTCCATTCCTAACTGGCTCCACATCTATCTTCAATCTATCTATCTATCTTTACTCTATCTATCTCTCTCTTTCTCTTTACTCTATCTATCTATCTATTTCTGTATAGAAACACATACCCTCTGGATGCTTGTGAGATGTGTTGAGAGATCTTCGTTGCCTCTCTCAACGTCTTGGAGAAGTCCGTTCGTTCTTCTTTCCATAGATCTAGAGAAAGACTTCTACTCCTTAGTAGTCACGTCTCTACGAGTATGTATAGATATGTATATAACGTTCATATACATATATATGTTTGTATAAAGGCGTCTTCCTCATGTGTATACCCATGTCTACCTAGATATGCTCTATATACCTACTACTACTATGACTCTGTGCTATAGACATCCACCTACATCCACCTCAATCATTTATCATCTCTGTACACCTCTGTATTTTCTTTCTCCTCTCCTCCCCCTTCTCTTTCTCTTCTCTTTTCTTTTGTTTAGCAACAGCATCAGCGGTGAATCCTTTAACACTTCCTCGGCTTCTCAACTTGAAAGATTCGAGCGGTCAGAGCCTCCCTCCTGTCACAGCGATTGCAGCAGGGACAAGGCATGCAATCCTTCGTACACAAGACATGCGTCTCTGGTCTTTCGGAGATAATCTCGCAGGCCAGTGTGGAGTCCCGGGGCATCAAACCAGGCTTAGTATACCCAAGGTAATCCATCCATCCCTCCCTCACTCCTCCTTCTCGCAAAAGAAAGAAAGAAAGAAAAACGGTCTCCTCTTCTCATCAGAGTATCACTCTCTCGAGTGGATGTGGATCATACAACATGGATCAAAACGATGTCTCTCTACTCAGCTCTCTAGAGAGAGAAAGAAAGAATGAGAAAAGGAGAGAAACATTCTCTTCTCTTCTCAGTTATCTCTTGGGTGGGAGGTGGAGACGTCTGTATGTGAGGGATTGGTCAAAAACGTCTCTCTTCTCACCTCGCTTCACAGGTGTAGACGTCTCTGCATTTCGAGAGCAAAGAATCCAAGTCAACTCTCTGTCTCCCTCTCTCTGGTGCACCGCTGTATATCTAGATCTCTCTCTGTATGTATATATATATATACATATATAGCTATATTAGATATATGTAGATGAGTATGTATACACGTGTGAGTTCATCTGAGGTATGGTGGATACCAGATAGATCGTAGATGAAGAGGGTCGGTCGTTTTTCGGACTAGGAAAGACAAGAGGGATCGCATGCACTTCACACAAGACGTCTTGAAGAGAGGAATCAGGAAAGGGGGGGGGGGCCTTGTGTACGATCTTGTCTATCTTCGTCTTTCATTGAGAGACATTTGCCGTTTCACATTAGGTACATTTCTTCGCAGATTTATGAGAGGTTACACCTGCAATGCATTGATCTAGACGAGTGTATGGAGATGTACAAGGAAGGAGGGACGTTCTCTTGGAGTGGGGTGAAGGAGAGCATTGCTCTCCATGAGAGAAAAGAAAGTTTCCAGAGACATCTGTACATACACTTGACTTTCTCGGTTGCTTCGAAAGGAGAGGAATGTTCCTATGCTACTTAGTTAGTTATATCTTCACGTGCTTCCTCTCTGATATCACTTCTTCTTTACTTTCTTTCTTTCTTCTTTCTATTCTTCTTCTTTACTTAGGTGTATACATGATATCTCTTGTTGGTGTGTGTGAGAGAGAGAGAGAATGAAATAGATAGCTAGACAGATAGAACAAGAGAGAGAGATAGAGAGACACACACACACACGCAGTCGACCCAACCCCCCTCTGTCTGTTTACTGAAGGTCCCTACAGTAAGGAACAAGACCTTCCTCCTTCCTATCTCTCCCTCTTCTGCTTCTCCTCTGTCGTGTATCTATCTAGCGATCCGTCTCTTTCGTTATGTGTTCCTTAGCTATTCTCTTTCTTCTTCTCTTGCTTATCTTTCTCCTGTAGATGATAAAGTTAGGAGAGCTCCGTTCTCGAGCCAGCAAAGTTGCCTGCGGTTTTCGCCACTCCGCATGCATCACACGTAAGACATTTCGACCAACAGAAACACACACCTCACCACTCTCTGCGGCATTTCTCTTCATTCACTTCTTCTCCAAAACGATCTACTTCCTGTCGTTAATCTATCTATTTCTCTTTATCTGTCTTTAATCTATCGATCTCTGATCGGTCTGTCTATCTATCTTCAAGCTATCTATCCATCTGTCTTTATCTATCTATGCACGTATCTATCTATCTATCTATCTCTAATCTATCTCTAATCTATCTATCTATCTCTAATCTATCTATCTATCTCTAATCTATCTAT
>NW_027155231.1:0-255 GCF_002600585.1 Cystoisospora suis | reverse complement strand
TTCGGGCGGTCCTGACTCCTGGCGTGACTTCTTCCGTCTCTACGGGCCTCCTCAGAGTTGTTTTCACTCGCCGTACTCGAATCTTCGGTTGAGGACGCCTCCTTCTCGCAAATCCCCCTCCTTGCCAACTTGGGGCTCAGGTGTCGTATCCGGGGTAATCTGGGTCTAACTCCCTCTTGGTGCTTCACGGTCGTTAGGTTGCTCTAGCAGCCCTCAGTGACTCCCTCTTGGCCTTTCATGCCTCTAACCGACTTG
>NW_027155230.1:2468-17240 GCF_002600585.1 Cystoisospora suis | reverse complement strand
GCTTCCACTTCACTTGTGACAGTCGCCTTCAAGCGGCCCTCTATGTGTGGTGACCAGGGGGCCAAGCTTCGTCAAGCATATCTAGATTCTCGCACCAAGTCTTGTCCCAACTTATACCTTCAGCTATATTCCGAGCCCCCTAAACACCCCGGAGTGTCATAGCTATGGACATGAAACCACACCAGCCATCTAGCCACCTTTCACAACTAGCGACTGGCCAACTAATCAACTTCCACAACTAGCGACTAGCCGACTAGCCACGACTAGCGACTAGCCACAACTGTCAGCTTCAAGCGGCCCTCTATGTATGGTGACCAGGAGAGGCCCAAGCCTCGTCAAACACATCCAGGTTCTCGCACCAAGTCTTGTACCAAATCAGGTGTGACTCTCAATGGAACACAAGATGAAAGCCTGATGGGGACCTAAATGACAGTTGAAATGTAAACCTAAAAGAAGCCGTCAAAGCAACGCCGCAATCGATTGTACACGGATCACACCTATCCCTGCACATATATTCAGGGCCCCTTAAGCAACCCAGCAGTGTCATAGCTATGTGTGTGACACTAGAGCTCACGCATGCAAAAGAGAAGGCACATTGTCTGTACGTGAAAGTCGCACCCTCAAACTACTCTCGGCCTTCGCACCAGTTCGCCCCCCCCCCCCTTCCGAGCCCGCCCGAAGCAATGGACAGCAGGGCGACGCAGGAACGCCACAATCTCGCGTCTGCAGCGCTCCCCCACACGAGCAGCTCGAGAACATACACAGTGTGACAATTCCTGCGAGTAGTGCGGAGCCGGCTGGCCCTTCACGGTGCCAACCACGGCCACCCGAGAAACATGCCAGGACTCAGGATATTGACGGAAAGACGTAAGCCCACACATTTTCACTTTATCGGTTCTGCCTGTCGAGTTATACCCTCTTCCCAACCCAAAGAACTCCCGGGTGCCCACGAAGGTTGGGCCACATCACCCCAGCTACTCACCAAACGAAAGTGCTAAACCCTAAACCTCTTGTTTTCACCTCCCGTCGTGTGGCGACGGACACAAGAAACCAGCTGTCAGTAAGCGTGGCACCTCGCTGGGTTCCCTGCATAAGCTGACACACTGCATGGATATAACGTTCACAGCCGAGGAGTGTAACTTCAAGTGTGTGTGCCGAGCCTGCCCTTAGTCTGAGGCGGGCGCTCAGAAGAGAACGCGATCCCGCTTTTGGTGATATTGAAGAGCGAGCAAAAGAAGGAAAGAAAGAAAAAATAGGAAATGCAGAAATTTTGTGCCTACCGACGGCGACGGAGGGAGACGGGTACGTGGTCAGTTCTTTTTCTTTCTCTTTTCTTGCAGTATGTATGTGTCGCTGCCACATTTACGATGTTCAGCACGTTTAGAGAAAGAGCTGCACGCACAATTGTTTGCTGCAGTAACACCAAACAGCTGGATGTAGCGTTTTGATTTGCAACCCTTGGTCCCGTGACTTACAAACTAGAGCACCAAAGAGGCGCGCTAGATTGTAGTGGATGGCAACGAACAGAAAGTGCTAGCAGAGAAGCATCCATCTTCGGACACTCTCAGACGCTCCGAACACATCCTTCATCGGAGTCCTCTGCGATATGGCCCTGCCCACAAGCGACTGAGTCAAAACTGCAAAATGACGTCACGAGGAAAACGAAAGCAGAGCCGAACAGTCATCTCTACCGGCAGCACGATGACGTCGCAGCTCTGCATCTCAGTCCTTCTTTCACAACGCTCCGAGCCGGAGTGTAGATGCTCTCTCAACTCTGTGTCGGCCTCGCCTTCTCTCCCCGTGGCTATACCAAACCCAGAGCTCGGCTTATTGAGGCCACACCCGGCGTCTCCTGTCTCACTTGCTGAATGACGGCAGTTTCCACGCTTGCAGATATCGCCTATGAAAAGGATCTCAGAGGCCGCGCTCCCGCGGGAGAGAAGGCCGAAAGACACAGAGTGGCGTATAGCGAGAGAGTACAGAAGCCACAGACACAGTGAGAAAACACATGCTGGGGGGGAAAGCAGAAAGTTGAATCTAGACTGGCACAACAGATGAACCTGGCTGGATTTTTCCGCAGCGTGACTGATCGCGGGCCGAGCACGGCTCTTCACGCGCGGTTTTTGCCTTTCGCAGCAAGCTTGCTGTTTCGCGGGATGCCATTCTACGGATCAATGTTTTCTGTCAAGGCTTGATGCGGCGGCACGACCGGGACGCACCTGGAGAAGGGCCCTGACAGGTTCATTGTTTAGGCGCGATAGGCCTCGCGCGTATGCGCACGTCTCAGTGAGCGCGGTCGTCCTGTCTGAGCTTTGGGGCGCGCTTGGGAGGCGGCGAGCCAGTGTGAGCGTTCTTTGAGGTGGTCAGATGTATCTCTTATCAGGTATGAGGTGCACTGAGTTGAATACGTGACGCGACCTGCAAGAGCGCATCTCCGTCCGCACCTGACACCCACCGCAACGGCATTCACACAAATGCCTCTCGTAAAACGTCGTTTTTCCCAAGGGGGGACGAGGTGTCACACCTGGCCATCCCCCGCGCCGGCGGCCGCCCGCGACGCATTCACGAGCGCGACTGATCTCTGTGCCGCCATAGACGCAGCAAGATCTGAGACCTGGCTACAAGTTCTCTGCTACTGGTATTCAACTTGCAGAGGAGGCTACGCGGACCCGGTTCACCGTACGTAACCCAGCTACCCAAGAAAGCCAAGCTTCCCGCCCAGTTGGTTTCTCACCCGGCTCAGTGCCTGTATGCGCGCACCTCGCATTCTTATTCTGAGCCCGTTAGGAAGGCAGGAGTGTCATAACGAAGCGTGTCACAGACGGTAAGGCGATGTATAGTCAGCATGAACAGACCCCGTCCGTGCTGGCGTTCTCCGAAGAAGAAACAGAATCAGTTAAGCAGGAAGTAGGCAGACGATGACGCGAGCAAGAAGCAGGGGACACAAGAGCTGCCATATTCAGGACCACTTGGTAGCAGGGAAATACAAAACCGCTACTCAACTCAGCAGAGTCCGTTCTGCCGGTAAAATCACGGGCCTACAAGTATGTCGCACGCACGTCGATGGTCTTTGTGTTCGATGACAGACGGCCGCCAGTCCAGGTTGTCCGTAGTGCTGCCGCAGCCTGGCTGTTCGCCTCAGGTTGCAAAAGTCACAATTGTCACGATGTTCGGTAGGCTTCCAAGCTTGCCACTGTTAGCACCGAAACAGCTCTAGACTCTCTGTCCCTGACTCGGCTTACAACAGTCCCATGAGAGCAGCCTTGCCCGCAGCTGATTGTGTCCGGAAGAAGAAAATGCCTCTCGCTGTACCTCCGTGGTCAAGATAACAGCCCGCCAACGAGCGACCCCACGCATTCCTCGATGAACACTTGGACGTATCGCCGCAAACAGAGAGGGCGTTTCTGGGCTCTTACTACCTGGCCGCACATAATCACTTCAGGCACGGGCGTTGCCATAAGAGTCTGAAAGACGGTCCCTCCAGCGCTCCGAAAACTTCTGTCAAGCGACATCCTTCTCGCCAGTCCTCGCCTGGCCAAGCCTGGGTTTTTTTGTGTCAAGTAACGAGGACACAGTGTCCGTACACGCTGCTACTTCAACCTGTCTGGTAAAGATATGTTACTCCCCTCGCCACCTTTGGCTTACAGTCCGGTGTTTGCCTCCGCCGCTGGCTGTTCCACGAAGGCTCCTCCCTCCCGCCAAACCGATTCTACCTGGAAGTGGTGGTTCCAGACACCGTGACGCAATTTCTTTACACGCTGCAATCGCGCCGCCTCACGGACGCTAGTGAAAGCTCAATCGGAGCTAGTGACCCACGCACGCACATTAAGGGTCAATTGCCACTCTCACTCAGAGATTGGACACGTCGCACAGCAGTCGCAGACACGAGGGGGCGACTTGCAAACGACGTCCGTCAGTATTCGAATTGACCCTTTCCGACAACTCTACGCCCGTAGGCTTGACGGGCGTAGGTAACTTCACCTGTGAACCCAGAAACTTGTCTGCAAACCATGCGGAAAGCCTAGAGCACCGGCGGCCCAAGCCCCATTGTCTCCACATACTCTTACGGAAGGATTACCGCGGCCCACTCCTCACTAATCTCAATGCCACCTTATGCATTCGACGACAGTGGATGTCATGCGACACTCTATGACAGCCCGGTGTTTCTCAGTGCTTACTTGCACGACCAGGTGGCTTAGCAGTGGTGGCCAGGAATGTGCTACGTAAGGTGACTTTACTGTGTTATCTAACTGTTGTACTTTTGTGCTTTGAGTGTGCTAGGTAAACTGAGCTTCCTTTATGCTGTTGTACCGGTGTGCTGCGTAGGGACGGGGATTGAGTGTGCCTACGGAGCGCCGGGCCGCCCGGCCGCACACCGGCGGCCGCAGGGAACACGCGGGGCTTGGCAGGGCCGGGGGAAACTTTTTTCCCCCGGATCTTTTCTTGCGTTATATATGTATTTGTTCCTTTTTTCGCATGTAGGACACAAGTAGAAAAAAAAAAAGAAAAAGGAAGAGGAAATAAAAAGATCAGAGCGGCGGCTGGAGGCTGCCACCGCTGCGCGGCCTCCGCGGCAGCGGACCCGCGGCGGTTGGTGGAGCCGGGGGAACTTTTTCTTCCGGGGATCTTTTCTTTAGTTCTAAATGTATTTCTTCCTTTTTTCGGATTTAGAGCACAATTAGAGAAAGAAAAAAGAAAAAGGGAGAGGAAGTAAAAAGATCGGAGCGGCGGCTGGGGACTGCCGCCGGTGCGCGGCCTACAGGCCTCGGACCGCACGCGAACCGAACGGTTCAGGGAGTTGTCTCGGAGGAGAAAAAGAGTTGGGGGAGAACTTTGTGGGTTCTTTTTCAGGAGAGGAAGAGAGTTTTTACGTTTCCTGTTGCAACTGTTCCTCTGGTTCCATGATTTCCTTCGATTTCCACGGCCGGTGTGAGACCGCCCTGTAGGGTTGGCGGCGGTCAGTGACTATCCAGGGACAGGAGGGGTGCTGAAACGTTTCTGCGGCACCTGTTGAAGTGATTCTACGAATCCCGGTAACCGGTTCTCTGACGCTTGACCGCCCTTCCTCGTTATCTAACGAGTAGGCCTTTCACAGACACTTTTGGATGTGTCTGCGTGTACGTCCTTCGCGGTACCCTGGCGCTCCGGGATGTGTCCGGGGTGACCACGAAGGATTTCCGGCACTTCGGGATAGTGCTGGAGCCGGTGGTCCGTGCGTTTTTCGACGTTGCGTTACATCAAGAGGAAATGACGGATGGTTTTTGATCTTTTGTTGGATAGATACTTGGTCGTGTGCCCGTAGCGGGACGGCAGCTCGCCGCAGAGTGGATCGACCGTGCGCGCCGGCACTTGGCAGAAGGTCCCGAGAGGATTCTGCGTACTCGCGCATGTTGGAAGACATAAATTAAGAGCTGTGGCGAGTGGTTTGGCGACCTGTTCCACATTTTCGAAAGGTGCGGTGTTGTGAGTCTTCCGGTAGCGGGACTTCGACGGACCCATATGAATGGCTTTCGTTGGTGAAACCTGTGATGTTGACGAGAGTCCCCCGTGCATGAAACGCAACCTGAAACAGTTATTCGTTGAGCCGGCAAGTCACAAAGACACGTGTGAAACGCATCATTCGTTCAGAAGGTCGTAGAAAAAGATCAAACACACTTCTCCTCCCCCGAGAACCAGTCCGCTCTCCATACGATCAGTAGTGCCGGCTGTGACCACCGCTTCTATTAGGATTCGCCCTCCCCGGGTGACACACCAGCGGGACTACCCAACCGCCGTCGCGCTCGCTTGCTTGCGTTAACCTTCTTTCTCAGGAGCCAACTGTAACTGGCGACAAAAAAACACAAACAGCTCATCTGTATCCCACGACCGTATTCATATATGAAAACGGCGGAAAATACAAACCCGGACAACTTACACCCCGACTTCTACACAACATCTGAACAGCTGGTGAGAATCTGAACCTCTCTGGTGTCATGCCACCGCCTATGACAGCCTGTGTGGAATAGAACCTGCTGTTACCGCAGTTCTTACGTACTGAGGCAGAGGGAACCACAAACCCGCGCCCGCCTTGGGTTACCTGCCGCAAGTGAATTTTGCTGGTGCTTGGCACTGTTCTTGCAGCTCACCAAAATGCGTTCACCAATCCGTAGAAACTCAGGAAGGAGAGGGCAGAGTGGCGCGACTGAGTCGCGTAGGTGAACGCAGCCAAGCTCTGACCCTCCTCCCTGTACTCTGGAGGGGCAAAGAAGCATCCGTGTCTCGACACGTCTCCACAGCAGCAAAGCCTCGCTTCCCAGCCGCGACGAAGTTGCGCATCAGAGTACACGCATTTTTTGAGTACCGCGACTCAGAAAACTTTCTGCGACACTACGCGTCTGATGCCACGAAAATCACTTCTTGGACCTCACTCCCTATATATCGGACAAGGTGGTGGATGGTAGCCTAGACGTAAAGGACAGTAGGCCCACAAAATCGTCGTAACCGTAAAGGTAATCCCCTAGAGACCCGGCGCGGCTGATTAAGAGAATCATCGAACCTGCGGAACACTTGCAGCAGAAAACGTAAAAACTCTCTTCTCTCTTCGGAGACAACCAACAATAATCCTGCAAAACTCTTCTCTCCAAAGACAACTCTCTGAACCGTCCGGTTCGCATGCAGCCCACTGCCCCGGAGGGCAGCGCACCGGCGGCAGTCTCCGATCTTTGGCTTTTCTCTTCCTTTTTCGTTTTTCTTTCTCAAATTGTGTTTCAGATCAAAAAAGAGAAAGAGATACAATACAGAACTCAAGAAAAAAGCCGGGTTGGGGGAACAGTTTTCCCCCGGCCCTGGCAACTGCCCGGCGTCCTCTGCGGCCGCTCCTCCCTGCGTTGTATCTCATTGTTTCTGCGTAGGAACTTGGCTTGCCTTATGTTATCTTAGTGGTGTGTCCGGGACTGACTGGTGGGGGAGTGTGCCGACGGCATGCGGCCGGCCGGCCCGGCGTGCCATAGGCACACTCAATCACCCGCCCCTACGACATACGCCGGTAAGATACAATAAGGGAAGCCAAACTTCATAGCACACTCGTCACACAATACAACAGTAAGAGAACACAGGGAAGTCAAACATACGTAGCACGTTCTGCACTACTGGCCACTGCTGCTAAACCACCGGATGAATACAGCACGCAGTAGAAAACCCCGGGCTGTCATAGAGTATCCTATGACACGATGAGCTGCCCGATAAAGCAGTCCACCATGTGAAGTGTCTGGTTCATGCTCAGTAGACTATCTTTTGCGGTAGCCTTTTCCTGACTGGGAGTAAACCTCGCGACGGACGCCGTTCCGGAGTACACTCCGATTCCCTGACGACGCTCCTTACCGCAGAACCACGCAGCATTCCCCGCGCGTCACGGGCGGGGAATGCTGAGCACGGCAGTGGAACGCGAAAGCAGCAACAAGGGATGTTTGCCCTCAGCAAAACAGGGAAGGCACACGAGAACCTTTTTGAATCGTGCCTTCATCATAACGCGCGCAATAGTCGCCAAAGCTCGCGAGTCGATACGGCGCCCGAAAGGCCGGGGCCGCCTTTCAGTCGGTCGACAACACTGGAGGATGAGCAAAACTGGCTGGCAATATGGCACAGCGTTTGCTACCCTGAGGGCTCTGTGTTAAACTCCGGTACGCAGCAGATTCCACACGTGCCACTGGTCCCGCTCCTCTCCGGTGTCGCCCAAACAAGCAGCACTCACAAAGCGTTCCAGTCGTCTGGTGTGACATATACAGCATTGATCGCTCTGGTCCAAAGATTTGTGACGTAACTCCGACAGTCCGCTAGATCGCCCTAGGAAATGTTTCCACTGTCGCAACGACTACAGCGGGTCAGGGTAAACTAGATTCAGTTTTTGCAACGCGACATTCCCTCGTTGCCGGTTCACAGCATTTGTAGTCTTACTGGAAGAAAGGGAGACTGAGGCCGAGGCGGATTGTTAGCTAGCAGCGGGCCGCTGGCCACAGATGATTAGCCCAGCCCGGGCCGAAAATGCGAAGAGGTCCATGCGAGTTTGGGGATCACTTCTCCCCGTGTGCGCCGTCGGAGTAAGTAGTGGAGTTCTTTCCAAAAGGAACCGTGATTTCCCCCTGTGTGGGGTTTTTTCTTCCATTCGACCTCCAGTTCCTGTCCAGGAAGGACTCGACCTCTGGCTCCAAGGAGCGTGTTCGTTGTGACCAGTGTGAAAGGAATTTTCTAGCTTTCCGGACACTCGTGTGGGAATGACTCGTACTCTGACTTCAGGGGGCGCGTTCGCTGTGACCAATGCGGAAGGAACGAGAAGCAACTCCGCCCCGCACGACAGGAGGGGCTCACGGGACAGCCGGCGGGTGAGCTAACCATAGGCTGTACGTCAGAGTTAGGAAGGAAAGTAGCACTAACTTTGCTGACCGACTCCTTCACTCGTGTATAAAGAGAAGCACCCATAACCCAAGCACGCTAACTGTGACAGACATACACAGCTAACATGTGACACTGCAGAATTTTCTGCCACCGGTGACTGGCGGCAAGCCAGTATAGAAGAGTGCACCCGCGGCAGTCCAAACGAGTCGCCCATGGTGGCATTCGGCTGCCTGCAGCAACCCACTGCGACTTCATGGAGACCGAGTCAGCCATCTGTACGGGTCTCACTGCCTGCACCAGGAAAATTGGCGACGAGGCCGACGTAGGAAGGCTCCGCAGACGGCACCCCCAGGACGGGTACCCGGCACCGCGTCACGTTTCATCGGACACGATGGAATACGAATCCTTGAAGAACAGTTTAGCTCTCTTCGTACTTAAAGCTGCCCCTCGGCCTAAGCTCCCACTTTCGTGGCCTTCACCTTATCCACGCCGTAACACGTCGGCGAGCCGAAGCCCTGCTGACTGGTCTCGAGTTCGGTTTACTCCCCTGCAGTCCCACGATCGCGCAGCCGTATGTTTCAGGTCAGGCGATTTTTCACTCGTCCTTACAGCCTGGAAAATGTAGCGCTTAGTCCGGCTGGACATCTTCGCAGTGGAGCCCGTCCTCTCTCGTGTCCACTCATCTGCCTTGTGCGCTCGCAGCAGAAACCGCACCCCGATGTACGTGAATCGGAATACGACCACGCCACTCTTCTGTCCGACGCGGGCCAAGTATCGAATCCCCTTCAGACGAGAGAGAGCCAGACGCCGTCTAGACTCTCGCACGGTTGCTCGCAGGCCTTCGTGCTTGTACGGGCAAGGCACCGAGCGACATGGCCACCGTCCACCAGCGCGAGCCAGAGAGGCTGCTATCACACCGCGTGCCTCTCTTGGAGACTTCGGACCAGGCATGGTCGCATGCGTGCCCCTCTTATTAGTGCCGCATGCGACCATCCCTGGTCCGAAGTCTCCAAAACCTCAACGACTCATGAGAAGTGCCACTTGCTTGCCACCCCATTTCCCACGACCTTCACAGAAAAATAAACTCCGCGATCCGCCTTGTGCGAAATGAAGGGTGTCCGGCCAACACAGAGGGCCTTCTTTGCAAACCCACCTCCCCTACCGAGACTACCGCGGGGCAGCACCACTGATCCGCTAGGCAAACACGAGTGAGACACTACCTAACGTTTGCAAGATGGGCGTACTTGTCGGAGGAAGAGCAGTGAGCTGCCGATGATCCTCGCACTTCAGCTTGCACAAGACATGTCCCTTGTTCCAATTTAGGAAGAGAGAGCACGCTATTGGTCGCGGATACTGACACTAGCCTATGACAGGTGCGCTCCAGGACCTCACTGCCGGCGAACATCGCCCCAAGGGCGGCGCACAGCTGCGAGGTCGGCAGCTCAGTGCCTGTCCTATAAGGTCGCCGCTTCCTGACCGGGAGCGGAGGCCCCAACCAACGCCGTCGCTGGGCACACTCCAAGTGACGCTACGGACGCTGATCGCCGCAGAACTTTGAAACACTCCGCGAATGTAACGAGCTTCGTACGACAGCGCACAACAGAAGGAAGGAACGAGGAATACTACTCTCTGGGAGAAGAGATCACGTGAGGCCGCTTTTGAATTGCAATTTTAGAGGGTCGTGATCAACACTTTCCAACCCTCGCAGTCGCTAAAGCGCTTGAAAGTGCCGGTATCGCCGTCTCCCGCGCCGGCCACGAGGCTGTAACGCACTGGGGGAGCAACATCAGCTGAAACGAAATCCGGGCGGCGCCATTCATACTGGGAATTCTGTCGAGAACTCTGGTGCACAACAGATTCCACATCTGCCACCAGCGCCGCTCCTCCCCCCCCCAGATGAATACCCCAGCATCTGCAGGGCCCTCCAGTCTACAGCGTCCGTCCCGGCACCCCGGCTCCGAACCGGCGTTCGTCGCCCGTAGCCATACCATCTTCGAAGCCGCGACTTGCCGGGGGGGAAGGGGGACGGACACCATGACGGAGAAGCTCAAAGTCCGCTTTCTCCGGCACACGCTACTACTAGTCAGCGCCATTTCGCAACTATCGTCGCGGAGTGAAGTCCGAACAGTCCAACCGTGTGATGCCTTGGAATTCTGTAGACAACTCTGATCTGAACACGAGATCCCGCATCCGCCGCCAGTCGCCGAAAGCCGACCAGGCGTTCCCGTGGTCTAGGGGGGGGTGCCCGCCGGCTCCCCGACACCAGGCCAGCATTCGTCGCTCTTAGTCATACCGACTGCGACGTCAGGATTCAGCTTCGCAGCGAACACGGTGACTCGAAAGCCGGGAGTCCGCTTCTCCGGCGAACCATGCCACCAATTAGTCCGGGGACACAACTGTAGCAGAGAGGACCCACAGCAGGCCAAACGAGCGGCGCGTCGTTGCAGTAGCTCGGTACAGCAGTCCATCATTGCGAGTTCAAGAAAATTCACTCAGCTGCCTCCGCGGCGCTTACTATCTGCTCAAGAAAAAAGCACGGCGCGGCCTGGCGCAGGGCCCAGCATACGGCACGGCCAGGAACCGGTACCCGCCAGTGAGTCAGAGCTCACGAGACAGGGTGCCAGGAAGGCATTAACCCTGTGAAAGACAGCTACGAATCTCTGCGAGATCAAAGCTGCCCCTCAACGTAAGCTTCCTTCTTCGTGACCTTCATCTTGACCACCCCCCACCGTGTCGGCGAGTCGGAACCCTGGTGACTGGCCTCGAGCCAGTTTTTTTTAATGACCTTGCAGTCCTAAGTATCGCGTCCCCAAGTGGTCCAGGTCAAGGCGTTTTGCACTAGCGCTTACAGCCTGCAAAAGCAGTCGTTATTCGGGCACAAAGAAGGCCGTCATCTTGAGTTTCCTCTTTCTTCCTCGTAGGCGCCCTCAACTGGAACCGCATCCCTGGGCGTGCAACGGGATATCAGCCCACGACCGCCTCACTGCAGGCGAGGACCAGCATGTATCACATTGTTCAAACAAGAGAATACAAGACGCCACTTAGACTCTCGCGGCTTTGGCCGCAGGGCTCAGTGCTCGTACGAGCAGCAAGAGAGCGACGTTCCCTTGGCCCTCTAGCGCGAGGCAGAGAAGCTGCTATCGACCCCCGCCGTCAGACCCAGATGCGCCAATGCCTCCCCCCTGACCCCAAATACCGCGGACACTGATATTGCAGTGCCTTTTGCTTGCAAACGCAGTCCTCACCGTCTGTTCAGGAAAACAAACGCGGCGACCCGTACTGCGAAAATCACGGGCATTCTGCCGACACAGCGGGCGTTCCCCATTCCAAATCCTCTCTCTCACCGAGTCTACCACGTGGCAGGTTCATGAGAATTTTGGCCTGGGTAAACAGATACGTGTGAGACACTAGCCAGCGTTTTGCATCATGGCCGTTCTTGTCGGGTGAGGCACAGCAGGCGACCCATGATGCTTGTCAGGTCCTCTCACTTCAACTTGCACCGCGAATGTCGCATGCTGCAATTCACGAGAGCGCTCACGATTGTCGCGGACAATGACACCAGTTCAAGTTCGTGACTGATGCTGTCGGCCTCGCTGCTCACGGAGATTACTGTGAAGACAGCGCTGAGCCCCGCAGTACCGCGGCCCTGTGTTTGACCTGTTATGAGATCGTCCTTTCTGACGGGGGGTGGTCCGTCAGGCCGACAGTTTTGCCGGCCACATCCAAGTGCCGCAGCAGCCGCACCGCGTGAGTGTACCCGCCCCAACGGGGGGACCACTCCGGCGGCACCTGCTGTTCGTATCTAACGTCCCGGTAGCACTCTCTGCATCCTCGGACACATCTGATGACGCAGAGGCCACAGAAGGTTCTAGGCGCCCCAGGATCTCATCCCACTGCTCTCACTTCCTTGATGATTGACACCGGACTGACTGGCCTACCCGGTGCACTTCTCGTTGATATTGCGAGGAGTCGCCGTCGCCTGAGAAGCAACTTGTTCGGTAAGAGTCTGCATATTTGCTATCAGTGGCGGTCCTTCCCGGGACGAAGCAAGCAAGCGCAACACCAAAAAGGAATGGCCGCGGATTCCCGCGCCGCGTCCCAGTTCGCCGCCGGGAAACCAGTCATCTCTGTTAGCCATACCAGCTGGCAAATCAGCACCGACGTCTACGAGGAGCCCCGTGACTCAAAGCGTAGAGTCCGTTTTCCTGCGGACCACGCCATCAACAGTTCTCGGGACGCCAGTGTAGCAGACTGGAGCCGTAGCCGGCCAAGCGAGTGAAATGTGGTTGTGCTACATCATCCACAGCAACCCACCATCACGAGCTCGCGGAGATGCAATCTGCCGGCTCTACGGATCTTACTGGCTGCGGGAGAGAAAAGAGCGACGCAGCCTGACACCGGAGGGCTCCGCAGGAGCTGCGCCAGCATCCGGTAGCCGAGATTGCGTCAGTACTCATGAGGGTGGCAGAAAAGCATGTAAAATGAATGCAAGACAGGAACAACTCCAGATTGAACCCGGGCTACGTCACGACTCCCGTCATTCCGATCGTCTTCCTGGCCACCGTGGACGCGCTCAGAACAGAAAAAGGACCGTGGCTGTCCTCGAAATGAGTCTACGCCCGATGCCTCCGGGATCTGGAACTCGCGGCTCTGTCCTCCCCGTCCGGGACGGGACACCGTCTCCTTACCACCTGGGGAAAGAAAGGACCATCAGGACTTACGTATCCCGACAGAAAAGAAAGCCGATCCCTTGCGCCTCCTCCTCCAGAAGACTATGCCACAGGCCTGTGCATGATCTGCTTCTGGCACTCTGCTCAGTTGAATTCCCTCTCCCTGGCCGTCACACTTTTCCCCCAAGGCCACATTCAGCGGGCCGAGTATGAACCGCGGCGCTGCCAATGTATTCCTCACCACCTAGACGAGACAATCGTTGTCATACACGCCCGATACTCAAGTATCACAGCAGCTGGAGAGGCGAGGTGTGAAAAAAAGTGGATACTGTTTGGTGAGGGGGTTCCAAATAATGCGACCCCGGATACAGGCGGGTCCTGCCATTGGGTAAATGTTTAGTCTCTTCTCGACGCACGCGTTCTGGGTAGAGGGGGCTCCGCAGATAGAGGTGGAGATACCGGCTCTCATTCATCTTTTTAAATATGGACTACGCGCAGAGAAACAACCCGCAGAAAGCCTGCTCCCTCGCAAACTGCCGCGGTCCTAAGACTGCGTGTGGGCACGAGCACAACGCGAAGACAGGGACCGAGGAAGGCTTCTTTTGTCTCTGTTGTTTCCCTCCCAGTATAGACATAGTTCCTGCGGTTCGCGGTCCTAACAGGAGCGGACCTGAACAGCTGTGAAAAAAAAATGCACCGGCGCCTGGCGCGCTCGGCGCCCCAGGCACGGCGCGCCGCACGCAGGAATAGTGCTACCTGCTGTCTTCTCTCGACACTGCCTCGCCTTGTGGTGGAATTTGTCTTGCGAAGGGGACAGGTGACAGGTGCAGAAAGCGCCTCCAGCAGAGTTTCGGACACGGACTCACGCTAGTCATCTGCATCGCTCATACTGCGAGAGGTACGGCACTCGTCCGTTGGTTGACTGAAGCCGTGGAGTTCTTGTGCCTCGCATGGAGTGTAAGTGCTCAAGTGTGTGCTGAGCCTGCTGTCAATTGAGAAAGGCGCTCAGAAGATAAGGTATAATTCTCTGACGCTACTGGGTGACGAGAAGAAAGGACACAAAGTTAAAAAAAAAAAACATCTGAAATGTGCCTACGGCGAGATGCCACCCCGCAGAGCGTGCGCTCTTGTTTTTCTTTTTCCTGGCTTACAATATAAAAAACTGCCTCTCTCTGAATATTAAGCACCGGACATAAATTGAGAAAAGAGAAAAGGACGGCAGACAAAGAGCGCAGCGGCGTCCGGAGACTCCCGCCGGTGGCCCTCCGTCAGCGCATCCCACCGCGTGCAACGAAGCGCTAGGACTGCTGGTTTGAGTGAAGAGCGGAGTGTTCACTTTTCTAACGGAAATGGTCTGTCCTGCCGAGGCGTTTCTCTCATTTGTCGTTCGTGCGTTTCCTTGACCTCATGAGTTTGTCCGGTGTGCGGGGTCTGCGCGTGACAGGCCGATATGCTGTAGTTCGTCACTAGCTCAGAAGAGGTACGCCAACTGACAGGTGGTCTAACGCCTTCTCCAAAGCACTTCAAATGCGATTCGGGTGACCACACAGGAATTTTCTTGGAAGCTTACGGCCACCGCCCATGTTTGGCGGTCTCGCGTTGCAAGGACGCTCAGAGACGTGTTTACGTGGAGCACTGGTTGGCACCTGGCATGTCACAAGTGATCGCTCCCTGTATGGACGATCCCTGGTGACTCGTTCCTGCACAGCCAATCCTTAAATACTACGTTATC
>NW_027155230.1:1804-2116 GCF_002600585.1 Cystoisospora suis | reverse complement strand
GCGCCAGAGGGCCTCACTGGCGGCTCAGATGAGAAGAAAGAAGGCAGAGACAACAATAATTCCTGAACTTAGTGGGGACAGATGAAGAAGTCAAAAGGTATATCTTTTGGATGTCACCGTTTCGTGTGTATGCTGGGCCCTCTTTTTCAGGTGTTGGATTCCGGTTGTTCTTTCTCATTCCCATCACTTTTGTGCTCTTTTAGCTTTGTTGTAACGAGTTACGTCATTCGATGTTTGAGATTTGCCAGGGATCTTGGCTCTCGCTGTAGCCCTTAGTGGCATCCGGTGAAGCTTTTGGCGCTTTGGGATGTG
>NW_027155230.1:733-1794 GCF_002600585.1 Cystoisospora suis | reverse complement strand
ATGTACTGTTGGTGCGGAGCGTTCTCTTGTTTGTGACGACAGCACTTGAGATGTGCTGCTAGAGTCGACAGTCGTGCCGTGTGACGACAGCGCTTTGGGACGTGCTGTCACACTGTGCCGCGACAAGAAAGTTTATCGTTGTGAAAGACGCTGACCGTTGTTGACCGAAACCCTGGTGCAGGTTGCGTCAAATCCTGCGTGAATTCGTGAGTGACAAGCAATACGTGTTACGAAAGGACGAACAGAACTCGACTGCGTGAATGCTTTGCTTGGACTATTTGAGTTCTTCGCGTGGCTGTAATTACCTTCCATGTGATAACCCTGAACGGACGGAGGGTTTCTTCACTGACCACACGAGAAAGGTGTTCTCGTGGAACAGCGTACGGATTGAAACCCGTAGGCTGTACGCCACAAGGAGGAAGAGTATTATATATAGGTATAGATAGCTATACTCATATATATGTTTAAATATGAATACCTCTCTCTATATGTACTATATATAGATACCCCATTCACCCCTTCCTTCACTTGTGACAGATGGTGCCGTGACCCGGGAAACGCCGTATAGTCAGAACATCTCACGAAGTGTGACGTACAGTCCCCGCCGCCCTCGGCCGGAGACTGTTCCACGAACAAACGTTCTCGTAACGACGGTTCCAACAAGGTGAAGACTACGCTCTCGTCACCACTCCCGCGGAACAACCTTCCTCAGCCGTAGCTGAATAACAACACGACAACCACTGTCAGAAGTGACCAGTGACACTCCCATGAAGAGCTAAGCTGAAAGTGTTTACCATTGATGAGTACAAAGTGTTTGACTAGTGACGCGTGACACCTNNTGTATGGACGATCCCTGGTGACTCGTTCCTGCACAGCCAATCCTTGAATACTACGTATATCTCACATGTCGTTGGTAATATCCGTGTTCTAGGTGTGCGCAGGCTAATTCCATCATGCGCAACGCTAACTGCTGTTTGGACATTCGTTGTGACCCAGCTATGTGTTTTCTGCCCCTAGCTTGTATGTGTATGTGTAGTTTCCAGGCCTGGTGGTACAGTGGT
>NW_027155230.1:0-585 GCF_002600585.1 Cystoisospora suis | reverse complement strand
GCGCCAGAGGGCCTCACTGGCGGTTCAGATGAGAAGAACAGAGATCAGACCATTCATTCCTGAAGTTAGGGGGGACAGATGAAGAAGTCAAAAGTATATTTTTTGGATGTCATCGTTCCTTTTCTATGTTGAAGCTTCTTTTCAACGTGTTGGATTTTTAGTTGTTCCCTTTCGACTACCGTCGCTTTCTTTTCTTCTGAGCATGTTGCAGTGAGTTACGTCAGTCGTTGTTTGAGGTTTTCCAGGGATCTCGGCTTTCGGTGTAGCCTTTAGTGGCATCCTAGTGACTCTTGGCGCTTTAGGATGTGCCATCTGCTATTGCTTATTGGCCCTGACGTGCACTAGGGAGGTGCGTGGCGTGAATGGGCTGTGCCGACAACACGTGCGGAGCGTTGATCGGGTTGGATTTGACAGTACTTGGGATGTACTGTTGGTGTGGAGTTCCTTGTCCGCGACAGCGACAGCACTTGAGATGTGCTGCTAGGTTTGAGATTCGTTTCGTGTGACGACAGCGCTTTGGGATGTGCTGTCACACCGAGTCGCGACAGAAGAATTTAACATTGTGAGACTCACTGGTTGTTGACC
>NW_027155229.1:0-606 GCF_002600585.1 Cystoisospora suis | reverse complement strand
TCAACCTGATTTTGAAGATCCTCAAAACCTGGGGACAGACGATACAATTCTGTTTAGTGGTCACGTTGTAAATGCTGAAGCCGCACAGCAGCACCACGAGTAAGCAACTAAGTTCTGGGGCCTCGGTCTTTAGCGCGGATGGACGTTTGTCCTTGTGTGACCTACTTTCTTTTCTCCCCGGGGGGCCGGCGGTGTACAGGAAGTAAGGCTAACTGGAAGGAGCTAATGCAGGTTCGAAAAGAGCAACCTGGATCCACGGTGTGAGTTCTACGGGTGTGATATCAAAAAGTGCTTCCCAGTTGAGTCGTGTGTCATTTTACCACCAAGGTGTAGACAGAAGTGAGCCGTGCCGCTTGTTGTGAAGCTTCCCGTGGGGAAGGAGGGAAGGATTGACATGACTGGGTTGGGGAAGGCACAACCCCAATGAGTAGAAGCCGTGAGGGGATCAGAAGAGTGCCAGCCAGGAAATTTTCTTTCTTGAAATAGTATACAAGGATAAAACCGCTCAATCAGGCATCGCTCGACGTGGTTGTCTATCATATCAGGTCCAGGATAGGCATGTATATGCTCACAGCCTCTGCATATAAATCTTCATGCATGTCGGGA
>NW_027155228.1:0-605 GCF_002600585.1 Cystoisospora suis | reverse complement strand
TCAACCTGATTTTGAAGATCCTCGAAAACGCGGGAGAGACGATAGCATTCTGTTCAGCGGTCATGTTGTGAATGCTGAAGCCGCACAGCAGCACCACGAGTAAGCAACCAAGTTCTGGGGCCTCGGTCTTTAGCGCGGATGGACGATTGTCCTTGCGGGGCCTACTTTCCTTTCTCCTCGGCGGTGTACAGGAAGTAAGGCTAACTGGAAGGAGCTAATGCAGTTTCGAAAAGAGCAACCTGGATTCACGGTGTGAGTTCTACGGGTGTGATATCAAAAAGTGCTTCTCAGTTGAGTCGTGTGTCATTTTACCACCAAGGTGTAGACAGAAGTGAGCCGTGCCGGCTGTTGTGAAGCTTCCCGTGTTTCTTGGGGGGGAAGGAGGGAAGGACTGACATGACTGGGTTGGGGAAGGCACAACCCCAATGAGAAGCCGTGAGGGGATCAGAAGAGTGCCAGCCAGGAAATTTTCTTTCTTGGAATAGTATACAAGGATAAAACCGCTCAATCAGGCATCGCTCGACGTGGTTGTCTATCATATCAGGTCCAGGATAGGCATGTATGTGCTCACAGCCTCTACAGATAAATCTTCATGCATGTCGGGA
>NW_027155227.1:0-206 GCF_002600585.1 Cystoisospora suis | reverse complement strand
GCTTGATATTAAGTTGTTTGCACAACCCTCGCCACAATTCACCCGTAAATCTAGTGTCTCGATCACTAACAATACCCTTAGGCACTCCATGCAACCGTACAACGTCCCTAATAATTATCCGCACAAGGTCCTCAGCCGTTGCGGTTTGACTAGTAGGCACAAAATGAGCCATCTTAGTCAACCGGCACACAATAGTCACGATCGCA
>NW_027155226.1:1892-2050 GCF_002600585.1 Cystoisospora suis | reverse complement strand
CAACCCTAGAATCATTACAAATATGGACGAGGATGTGGCAATGTTCGTGCAGGGGTGCGTTGCTTGTGCCAGAGTGAAGAGTGTATACTCACGTGCGGGTGGGTTGTTACAACCTTAGCCTATTCCGCGTATACTTTGGGAAGATATCGCTTTAGATT
>NW_027155226.1:0-1515 GCF_002600585.1 Cystoisospora suis | reverse complement strand
CGCTCCAGCCCTTTTGAACTGTTGTACGGTTTCTTGCCCGCTAAGCCGGTGTGTCAACAGCTTAACATCCCGACGGCGTCCGCCTTAGGAATTCTCCCATTGCAGGCTCTGATAAAGTTACAGCAAGCGAAGAAGGAACTGGAGAGAGCCCAGGAGTACCAGAAGAAGTACGCCGACCGACGCAGAAGACCTGTGAACTACCAATCAGGCCAGAAGGTCTGGCTGAAGGCAACTAACCTCCCGCTCGACCGGTACTCGAAAGCACTGCGACCTGAATTCGTGGGACCGTTTGTCATACAGCAGATGGTAGGAGTAAACGCGGCCAGGCTTCAGCTACCCCCATCCTGGCTAATCCCTCCTGTTTTCCATGTCTCCCTCCTGAAACCAGTTGTAGAGTGCCCGAACCATCTGCGCCGTCCAGAAAGGGTGCAGCAGCCATATAGGGAAGACGAGTACCTCATCGAAGGAATCATCGACCACCGAGAGCGCCAGGATGACCAACAGAAGTACAGGGAATTCTTGGTCCAAGAGCTGGATGGTACTACATCGTGGGTACGCGAGGATGACCTGCAGAATGCACGAGAGACCATCAGAAACTATTTCAGAGGAAAAGCCCAACAGCAACGCACCAAAAGAAGCGGGCAGGGGGGAGTGCCTCTCAAGCACTCTCGACCAGAAAACCAACGGGGACTCAAAGGAACAACGGTGTCTGGAGACCAGTCAGAGGTCGGACAAACGGGGGCTGACAGGGGGCCACGCACACTCCCAGAAGCCAGCCAAGGAGATGTGACGGTGTGCCGACAATTACGGTATGAACTACGGAAAGGTCACTGATACAAACAGAACACCTCCCCCTACGTGTACTGGTGAGGGCCAGCGGAGCCACAGCTTACTCTCAGCGCGGAAGATAGTGCGAGAGAGACAAGCCAAATGGCCAGAGCCCCCTGCACACCGACCGACCGGGGAGGCCGCGTGATAGCAAAAAACAACAACAACGTTAACAGGAGGGGAGCAAGGACGATCACCGGAAGAGTACGACGAGAAGAAAGAAGAGTGTGGATTCTCTTTACCAAAAGGGATTGGAAACGACCTCTTCTCGTAAGAAATAACAAAAAGGAAGAGAGGTTCGTTTTGCTTTTTGTGGGCATCCGTTTTCTTTTATCTCGCTTTCCATTTTGTTTTCTTTTCCTGTCGTGACAAATTCGAGAGAAAAGACGGTTACCGCTCCCGTTTCTTCCCGACCGGTTCGTGGGTGCGTGGATCCCCACACGGAACCGTAACCGTCTCCTCGTTCTCCTTCTTCCGTCCCTTTTCCTTTTTCCTCTCCTTCGTTGCTTCTGGGAAGGAAGCTTAACGAAGGAGGACCGTTTTAGAAAGGGAACTCTGGTGTAAGTTGGAGACAGAGGGTGTCGTGTTTTTTTTTTTTTGTGCGTGTTTGTTTCTGGGTGACGGAACACCAGAAGATAGGCGCTCTCTCTGCGACTGAGCGGCGGCCGGTGAAGGGAGTAACAAGAA
>NW_027155225.1:2045-2636 GCF_002600585.1 Cystoisospora suis | reverse complement strand
TCCAGTCCGTTTGAATTGTTGTACGGTTTCTTGCCCGCTTAGCCGGTGTGTCAACAGCTCAACATCCCGACGGCGTCCGCCTTAGGAATTCTCCCCTTGCAGGCTCTGATAAAGTTACAGCAAGCGAAGAAGGAACTGGAGAGAGCCCAGGAGTACCAGAAGAAGTACGCCGACCGACGCAGAAGACCTGTGAATTACCAATCAGGCCAGAAGGTCTGGCTGAAGGCAACTAACCTCCCGCTCGACCAGTACTCGAAAGCACTGCGACCTAAATTCGTGGGACCGTTTGTCATACAACAGATGGTAGGAGTCAACGCGGCCAGGCTTCAGCTACCCCCATCCTGGCTAATCCATCCTGTTTTCCACGTCTCCCTCCTGAAACCAGTCGTAGAGTGCCCGAACCATCTGCGCCGTCCAGAAAGGGTGCAGCAGCCATATAGGGAAGATGAGTACCTCATCGAAGGAATCATCGACCACCGAGAGCGCCAGGATGACCAACAGAAGTACAAAGAATTCTTAGTCCAAGAGCTGGATGGTACTACATCGTGGGTACGCGATGATGACCTGCAGAATGCCCGAGAGACCATCAGA
>NW_027155225.1:894-1669 GCF_002600585.1 Cystoisospora suis | reverse complement strand
GCCAAATGGCCAGAGCCCCCTGCTCACCGACCGACCGGGGAGAACCACGACGAAGGATCTTGTGCGGGAGGAAATATGTACGGCGCCGCGAGGCAGCCGGTGGGAGTACGAGTGCAAGTACGAGTTCGTGAAACGTGAGTGCGAGTTCGCGAAGGTGAAAAAGGCGAGGTCGTGAATGTGCGTGTGTACGAAAGGCCCCGGAACGTGTCATTGTGAAAAAGGGGGTTACCCTCGGGGGCGAGGGAAGACAGTCATGTGGTGTGGAACGAACCTTTTCACTCGAACTGTAAGAAAATAGTGTTTCTGGTGAGAGTGTGCGCTCGAGAGCGCCATTGGAATGCACGGTGTTACAGGACAACAATTCTTAGCAATCGAGGTGCATTCGGACGTTTCCGCTGCACGGTGGTGTCACACGTCGCTAGGTTGACTAGAGAACGTAGTCAGGCAGTCCCGCGGCGAAGTTCCTTTACCACTTGTGACAACTGGTGGTCCCAACCGGGGAAAACGAAACGGGAGAGAGAGACAGGGAGACGGGGAACAACGAGAAAGAAAAGAGGGAGAGAGAGAGGTGTCCAAGGGGAGAGAGAGAGAGGTGTCCAAGGCTGAAGCAGGCATACGACGGCGATCCAGCGAAGAACGTTCAACGGGTCGGGGTCTCCCAGAGGAACGCTAAAATACAAACGACGGCAAAATTGAGGATCGGGGACAGTGGGCGGCAGCTGAAGCAAGGGGACAATAAACCCTTTTCCAACGTACAACGTCATGGCGAACCGTG
>NW_027155225.1:0-268 GCF_002600585.1 Cystoisospora suis | reverse complement strand
GCAGTGGCGAACCGGTGTCCAAAGACTAGGGAACAAGCTATTGAGTTCGCTACCCAGGAGGAGGAGCGCATACGACAAAATCGCTTGGCTCACGAACGAGTCAGGCTAAGCGACAAACGGGCAGGGGTGCCTCAAGGAGGGGCAGACAGGACGATACGGTACCCGACGCCGTCAGGGGACTACAGAGGGCGAAGATCACCTTCCTTTCGAGACTACACGTACCCACGAGACTACACGTATCCAACGCGCTACTCCCCGGGGGCGTCGA
>NW_027155224.1:2913-3168 GCF_002600585.1 Cystoisospora suis | reverse complement strand
CCCGCTGAGAGTAAGCTGTGGCTGCTCTGGCCCTCACCAGTACACGTAGGGGGAGGTGTTTTGTTTGTATCTGTGACCCTTCCGTAGTTCATACCGTAATTGTCGGCGCACCACCACATCTCCTTCTTGGCTGACTTTTGGGAGTGTGCGTGGCCCCCTGCCGGCCCCCGTTTGTCCGACCTCTGACTGGTCTCCAGACACCGTTGTTCCTTTGAGTCCACGTTGGTTTTCCGGTCGGGAGTGCTTGAGAGGCAC
>NW_027155224.1:764-2888 GCF_002600585.1 Cystoisospora suis | reverse complement strand
TCTGATGGTCTCTCGGGCATTCTTCAGGTCATCCTCGCCTACCCACGATGTAGCACCGTCCAGCTCTTGGACCAAGAATTCCCTGTACTTCTGTTGGTCATCCTGGCGCTCTCGGTGGTCGATGATTCCTCCGATGAGGAACTCATCTTCCCTATATGGCTGCTGCACCCTTTCTGGTCGTAGAGTGCCCGAACCATCTTCTGGACGGCGCAGATGGTTCGGGCACTCTACGACTGGTTTCAAGAGGGGGACGTGGAAATAGGATGGATTAGCCAGGAGGGGGGTAGATGAAGCCTGGCCGCGTTGACTCCTACCATCTGTTGTATGACAAACGGTACCACGAATTTAGGTCGCAGTGCTTTCGAGTACTGGTCGAGCGGGAGGTTAGTTGCCTTCAGCCAGACCTTCTGGCCTGATTGGTAGTTCACAGGTCTCCTGTGTCGGTCGGCGTACTTTTTCTTATACTCCTGGGCCTTCTCTAGTTCTTTCTTCGCTTGTTGTAACTTAATCTGAGCTTGCAAGGGGAGGATTCTTAAGGCGGAGGCCGTCGGGATGTTGAGCTGTTGACACACCGGCTTAGCGGGCAAGAAACCGTATAACAGTTCAAACGGACTGGAGCGAACACTTGAATGATGCATGGAATTATACGCAAATTCTAGCAACGGGAGGACTAGATCCCACTTATGTTCGTTTCCTAATAACGTGCACCGAAGCATCTGTTCTATAGTTTGATTTGTCCGCTCTGACTGACCGTCAGTCTGCGGATGGTACGCAGTAGACATACACCTTTGTATATTAAGTTGTTTACACAGGTTGGCCCAAATCTCACTCGTAAATCGCGGGTCTCGATCACTGACTAGTTCGGGGTACACCATGCAGTCGTATCACATCCCTGATCAATATGCGGGCTAAATCGTCCGCCGTCGCTGACTGCGTAGACGGCACGAAGTGAGCCATCTTCGTCAGCCTACACACCATGGTCACAATCGCGTCATGTTTCGCTTCAGTCTCTGGGAGCCCCACAATCAAATCTAAAGCGATATCTTTCTAAGGTATACGCGGAATAGGCAAAGGTTGTAACAACCCACCCATACGTGAGTGTACACTCTTCCCTCTGGCACAGGCAACGCACCCCTGCACGGACACTGCCACATCCTCGTCCATATTGGGCCAGCAGAACACGTTCCGTATGACCAGACGTGTTCGATCAATGCCGGGGTGACCAGCTAACACATGATCATGGAATTGTTCGAGGAGCACGCGTCGGAACTCCCCCCGTGGTACACAGACCCTCCATCCAGCCTTTACACGGACCCACAAGAACCCGTTCTCCCACGAATATTCCCGATGCTTGAACAAAACATGTGGTACTTCTCCAATTTCACTGACCTTCCCTCTCGTTAGCTCGTACGGACGTGCAAAATCGCCACAACTTTGATACAACCGTTGCCACTGTTTCAAATCCTGAATGGAGCTACGACCATTGCTTCTCACATCCTCTTGAGTCATCCCGATAAAATCCTGGCGACGGCTTATAGCATCTGCTACTATGTTCTGGCGTCCTGGCTTGTACACGACCTTGATATTAAAGTCAGCTAGCTTATCCAACCAGTACCCTAAACGAGTAGTAACTTGCTTTTGCTGTAACATTCTGCTCAGCGTGGCATGGTCTGTTTCTATAGTCACCGTCCTAGTGCCTATCATGGACTTCCACTTAGTCAAGGCATGTACTATCGCAAGTAGTTCACTCTCGTAGGCTGGCATATATTTCTCTCTCTCCCCCATCCTCCGTGATTCAAATGCTACTGGTACCCCTTCCTGTTCCATTACCGCCCCGATGGCATACTTGGACGCATCAGTTTTCACCACGATTGACTTATCTGGGTCAAAGATCCGTAGTGCCGCCGCATCAATAAGCGCCTCCTTAAGGCGAGCTACTGCCCGCGAGTGCTCCGAACGCCAAGTCATGTCGCTGTTGTCCCTGAGTAGTCCGTGTAGGGGATGGGCCAGCTTGTTAAAGTTCGGAATCAAGCGCCTGTAGTAGTGTCAGAGCTTTGGCTCTGCCCCGAGCAATATTACGTAGGCTATTATTGGTAATCTAGGTCAGGAAGTGTGGTTAACAGG
>NW_027155224.1:370-724 GCF_002600585.1 Cystoisospora suis | reverse complement strand
AAGTAAGCTAGTGATAGAAGTAAAGTCTAAGTTAGTTCGATAACACCATAGTGGGTTCCAATAGCCTAGAAAAAGGTAATTTAGGGAGTTTCTAGGATCTCTTGTATAATAAAAAGCGAAGGGTCAACACGTAGAATACGTAAGAGGTCAGTATAGCCGCAACAATATGTGTATTCAAACTCCGGTAGAAACCGGTGTGTGCATTTGAAGTCCGGTGGGGACCAGTGTATGCATTTGAAGTCCGGTGGGGACCAGCGTGTGCACTTGAAGTCCGATAAAAACCGGGGTGTGCTTTTGAAGTCCGGTGGAGACCGGTGTGTGTGGGCCATAAGGTCCGGAGTGACCAGTGAACGG
>NW_027155224.1:0-122 GCF_002600585.1 Cystoisospora suis | reverse complement strand
CGGATGTGTTGTGGAGTGTTCTGGTTCTGCCCATTTTTTTTCGAGTGAACGGAAGTGATGTATTGTCGAGTTTGGGATGCTGAGAAGTTGGTGGAAACCAGTGATAGAAAAGGACAGGAGTG
>NW_027155223.1:1231-2499 GCF_002600585.1 Cystoisospora suis | reverse complement strand
TATGAATATAACTTTGCATGTGCATCTGGACAAAAGATCCGAACCAAGTCTGGTATTCCAGACCTGAAGGTGAAGATCGGAGAGCAAGTTGTGTTTCATAATTTTCTAATCGCCTGTGCTGGATATGATATCTTATTAGGGTTTGATTTTTTGCAGAAAGCAAGTTTAGTACCAGAACTAGTTAAACTCATATCAGAAACGGAAGGCCAATGGGTGGAAGCACCAGAACTACCAGGTTGGGAATATGAAGACAAGCCGGATGAAGATATTTCTGTGAAAGTGGACAAAAACGAGGAGGAGCTATTCGAGGAGTCTGTAGTGCAGCTATCACCTAATAGTATGGAAAGGACGAATTACCAAAGGACAACCTTCGAGTGTTAACCGGGAACAGACGTACCAAGCTGAAAAAAAGAAGATCATCACCTTGCTTAGAGAAGAGGAAAAGAGAGAGAGTGAGCTTTGAAGTTCGAGAATCAGAGTCAGAAGATAAAAAAGACAAGAGGAGAAGATACAGCCAAGGAAGTCGGAGTTTCAAAGAGTCAAGAAAAGGGGAAAGAGTTCCGTAGGGAAAGATAAGAAGTCTGAGGCCCAAGAAGAAAAGAAACAAAGAAAAGAGCAATCCCTCCACGTATCTACAGCAGCGGAGGAAGCAGTCGGAGTTTTCAAAGCAGGCCAGGAGAAACAAAGGAATTGCAGAAAGAACAACAGTAATGTTATTAACAGATTGGAGTCAATTCCTTTGAAGGGAGTCAGGAAGGAGATACGAAAGAAGCAAGTAGAGTTCATCGGTTTCATGAAGATAGAACCAGTTGAAGGAATGAGAGAAGAGTTATCAGGAAACAGAAAGAAAGGAGAAGGGAGTCGTCTACCAAGCCAAAGAGTAAAAGATCTAGGAGGAAATATAGATTTGGAAACAGCCAATTTGATGGATTCAAAGACGTTTTTGAAGACTTACCGGATCATGGAGTGGTGGAAAGGTCGGTGAAGCATCATATCAAACTCATTCCGGGAGAAGTACCTTTATACCCTTCTCAGAACTACAACCTGTCGAGTGAAGATTTGCTGGAGCTGAAGAAACAAATCAAGGAGCTGTTGGAGAAAGGATATATAGAACCTACACAAGCACCTTTTGCTGCGCCAGTTTTTCTAGTACCAAAGCCAGGAGGAGAAGGATTGAGGATGGTGGTAGATTACAAGGCACTAAATAAGATAACGCTGAAGAATGAATACCCCTTACCAAGGATTCAAGATCTCATTCAAAGACTGGG
>NW_027155223.1:869-1010 GCF_002600585.1 Cystoisospora suis | reverse complement strand
TCAAGGACTAAGGAAGAACATCTTAATCATCTGAGGAAAGTTTTGAACAGGATCAAGGAACATCAGTTGTTTGTGGGCATCAACAAGTGTGAGTTCGTGGTTCAGAAGGTGAAGTATTTGGGATACATCATACAGAAAGGA
>NW_027155223.1:0-351 GCF_002600585.1 Cystoisospora suis | reverse complement strand
TACAGTAGCAGACGCCTTAAGTCGTAGACCTGACTACATTGAGAGAGTCATGACCTTACGTGAAACTTTGCAACGAAGAGGAAGAGAATCGGCAGACAAAAGACGTTCGAAGCTATTGGAGTGGGGGAAAGGATATGATGTATGTGAAGATTTCGGGGAAATAGTTCAAACGTGTAAAACCTTGAGAAATTGAAGAAAGTACCAAGCAATACAAACCATTAATCGATGGAGGAAAGGAATATCAATGGGACAAGAACTTGTTATGGGTAAAGACTCGTGAGGGTTGGAAGTTGTGTGTGCCCACCAAAGACAAGCGAAGTGAAGTGTTACAGGGTTTCCATGATCATCCAT
>NW_027155222.1:671-997 GCF_002600585.1 Cystoisospora suis | reverse complement strand
CTTACAACGAAGAGGAAGGGGATTTATAGGTGAGAGACGCTCGAAGCTGTTGGATTGAAGATCTTGGTCATTGCCACATTCACTAATGCATCCTTAAGCTCCTTCACCGCCTGAGAATGCTTGGGTCTCCATATTAAGGCGCTCCTTTCACTGAGAAGATCATGTAATGGCTTGGCTTTCTCGTTGAAGTCCTTGATCAACTGACGGTAATATCCTACTAGCCCTAAGAATCCTCGAACTTGTCTGACGTTCTCCAATTTTTCGGGGTAGTTCTTCAATGCTTCAACTTTCCTTGGATCTGGTAAGATGCTTCCTTTCTGTATGAT
>NW_027155222.1:0-317 GCF_002600585.1 Cystoisospora suis | reverse complement strand
CATTGAGCCTTTCCCAGTCTTTGAATGAGATCTTGTATCCTTGGTAAGGGATATTCATCCTTCAGCGTTATCCTATTCAGTGCTTTGTAATCTACCACCATCCTTAGTCCTTCTCCTCCTGGCTTTGGTACTAAAAAACTGGCGCCGCAAAAGGTGCTTGTGTAGGCTCTATATATCCTTTCTCCAAAAGCTCCTTGATTTGTTTCTTCAGTTCCAACAAATCTTCACTCGACAGGTTGTAGTTCTGAGAAGGGTATAAAGGTACTTCTCCTGGAATGAGTTTGATATGATGCTTCACCGACCTCTCCACCACTCCG
>NW_027155221.1:0-882 GCF_002600585.1 Cystoisospora suis | reverse complement strand
TGTCAGAGCCTTGCTCTGCCCCAAGTAGTCTAACGAGCTTAGAAGGTTTAGAACAGTGCGTGTATGATAGCTCGTCTTATGTACGAGCCTCAGAGTAACCAGTGTGTGCGCTCGGTGCCCAGAGTAACCAGTGTGCGGGCCCGGTGCCCGGAAAACCAGTGAGCGACCCGGGGCGGGACCGGACCAACCGGACAAAGGAGTCACAAGCCCGGGGCACCACCCAAGGGCGACCAATGGAGCCCGAAGAAGGGACCAATGAGGAGACCATTGACAAGAAGAGAAGATTTATTCCGGCGAGACGAAGCCTGTTCTCAGAGAAGTACCGTTTAGAATGGCGGAAGTTTGTTATTTTGAGGTTTAAAGTCTTGGAAAGCTTCAACCTTTGCATGGAAAAGGTGTGCGTGAATGGAAGTGAGTGTAAAAAGGCGAACGGGTATGAGTGAAGGTGTTTCTTTTCCCAAAAGGTTGTGTGAACGAGAGTGAATTTCAGTGTGAGGGTCTAGTCTTGTGTGGATTTCGGACCTCGTGAATCCTTTTTCCTAGTGACATGGCCCAGACGGGAGTTGATCCTCGAGGTAGAGCAACTCTGTGATGTGAATTTGTTGAATTTTGGTCCTTAAGCGCAAAGCGAGTGCGTCGGTAGCCCTCCGTAAAAGATCGTGGAGGGAAATCGTCAGTAGAGAGTGAGTCGACGGGGAGAGTTGATCGTTGTGAGCCTCCGTCCTTCCTCTAGTTCCGTCCACTGTATCACGTCGAGAAGCTCTTCACACTCCAGCACGAGATCCGGACCTTACTCTACATCCACGACGGCTACTGAGTGTCGACCACCACAGTACCCCGCGTGTGATTGGGTGTCCGGCGGCAGGACCGCCCCCTGTTATC
>NW_027155220.1:0-294 GCF_002600585.1 Cystoisospora suis | reverse complement strand
GCCGGTCCGCTACCGTTTCGGTGCGAAATATCGATTTTCCTAAATTTGCTCCTACGGCTATAATTCGGGTATCTCTAGATACCTCTTCTTCTCCTCTATCTAACTATACTACTTTCAGGGCGGTGCGAGGCCTAGGCGCCGCGTAAAACCGCCGTGAACATTGCGACTTCCACCCAAGATCACGAAAACGGGGACATGGGTTTCCCCTACACGAAACACGTTTCCAGGACCCTGGGGAGCTCCCAATAGGTTCCTGGTGTCTTCTTCTGACTTTTAGCCTCCCGTAAGAGGCGT
>NW_027155219.1:4623-10227 GCF_002600585.1 Cystoisospora suis | reverse complement strand
AGAGAGAGAGAGAGATAGAAGATGATCTGAAGAGATTGAAGCGACCACCATGGAGAAAGAAGAAGACAAGGAGAACAACAGGATGATGAATCAGAGGAAGAGGAGTGACGGGGGCACGTGTCTTGCTGCGAGGTGTACTTCTCAAGCCTCTTTCGGTTTATCTTCTCCAGTTCGTCAGAGAAGCCGTACAGAAGAAGAGACCTCTCTTCGCCTTGCTGCTTCTTCTTCTTCTACACGTGATAGTGCGTCTCTTCGTTCTTACAAGTCTCCAGGCAATCGATTGATAGCTCACCATCGATCTTCTGATGGAGATAATGAAGGTGTCGATGCTACCGACGGTCGAGGAGAAGTCTCGTCGAAGAGAAGATCTAGCATTGCCACCTCGTCGGCCACACGCGATTCGGGCAAGAGCCCTGAGAAAGAGGACTCGACTACATCTTCTTCTCTTCTTCCGAACGGGGGCCCTTCCAATGAGGACCATCACTCCAAAGAAAGAGCAAAGAAAGAGGAAGAAGAGAAGAAGGCGGGGATGAAATTTGGGAAAGGAATCTTCCCATGAGTTTTCAACGTCAACAGCGTGAAGTGCTGAAAGCTCGTGAAGGGTGGATGAATGCCATGATTCAACCCTCTTCGAAAGACACCTCCTCCTCTTCTTCTTCTCCTTCTTCTCCTGGGGTACGTCCCTTCGTTTCTCCAACTTCTCCTTTTCCTCAAGAAGAAGATCTGTTCTTTTCTCCTTCTTCGTCTTCTTCTTCGTCATCTGCTGGCAACGCGACGACCCCCCCCTGTGAGACTCATGTGCCTTCACGTGTACAGGGGGATGACAATGAGAGAGGAGCGGGAGAAGGAGGTAATAGAGGTAGAGGGGGGCTTCTCCGCGAAGAAAAGAAGTTAGAGAGCTTACGATCCGTAAGAGGTGTAGGGGAGCTCTTTGATCTGACGGCTCATAATCTCACAAATCTCGTGCATGCAACAGATGATGGGTATCAAGCCTCTCTCGCCCATTCACATCTTCCCATCAGTTCCGATACAAAGAAGTCCGCCGTCTCCTCTTCCATTGAACGGGGGAGCGGAGACGAGCAATTGAGACATACAGGAAGAAGAGCTTCAAGAGGCGTAGGGCGAGGAGGAGGAGGAGGAGAGAAATCGGGCTCAGCAGTAGGGGGGGGTGACTGTGCCTATCGCCATTGTCATACATCTGACGGGCATCTGGAAGGAGAAGAAGAAGAAGGATTCTCGTCGAATTTGAGAGAAAGTCTTCATCTCTCATCTTCTTCCAGTCCAGAGATTTCTTATTCTCACGGCTCCTCTATAGGGAGAAGTGAAGGAGAAAAGAAAAAGAAGAGTAGTAGTGATGCTTCAGGTCCTTCTCTGGCTCAAAGTAGTAGTAGTAGCAGTAGATCCTGGAGACCAAAGGAGACAGAAGAGACCGAGGGGAAAGAAAGGGGGATTGCTCATGGCGCTCTCCCTCCATCTTCTCTGTATTATAGTCACGATGCTTCTCCTTCCGTATCTCAGTCAGGGTCCTCGCCTCTCTCTTCTTCTTCTTCTTCTTCTGCCAAATGGGAGGCCCACGCAGCAGTAGGAGAAAGTTTCAGTCGCCATCAACCCCCTCGTCAAGGTCATGCAGAAGAAGAAGAGAAAGCAGAAGGTCTTCTTCATTCTCATCGTCGCCATGAGAGAGACCGAGATAATGCTAAAGTACACGAAGGAGAAGGGGGAATGTCCACTACTATTCATAATAATAGTCTGCTTCATGCTTCTGGTCCGAATCAACGACATGCCTTCGCAAGAAGCTCGGCTTATATAGGGAGAGATGAAGCTCGACCAGGGGTACCTGCAGGTGGTTTGACTGGTGCAAGTCTCGATTCTTCTTCAGGAGGATCTGCTTCTCCTCGTTCTCCTTCTCTGTCGTCTTCTCCTAGGCCGAAGATCTCATCGTCCTCGACAAATCGAACAGGGGGGGGGAGAACAAGAGAGGGGGGAGAAGAAGGAGAGATGAAGAGCATACGAGCGGTGTTCCAGCAAATGCAGAAAGATCGCTATCAGAATAGTCGCATTACGAGAGCCCGTCCAGGCATGAAGAAAGACAATAGCCTTAGAAATGCTGAGCCTATACGCATTTTCTGCGGGACCTGGTAAGTCGCAGAAAGCACGAATGAAACATGGAGATAGATTCAAGATAGATAGGCTAAAAGTAGGCGGACCAAAGATAGATAAAAGACAGATAGATAGTTAATGGAGAAAGAGAAGAAAGGGGGATGATGTGTGAGTTATTCTTTTTTCATATAGAGAGAGAAGGAGACTGAGAGAGATGGGTGGACAGGAGAGTGAGGACAGGAAAAGAAGAGTCTCTCTCTCTCTCTATCTATGTAGATCTTCTCAGTAGGATTCTCCTTATCGTGCTTACCTACGAAGAGTTTTGAATGGATAGGTAGAAAAGAAGGATAGAAGAAGGAAGCTATCAATGAAAGGATAGTCACCACGATCATCACAGAAAGTGATGGATCTACGATTTGGAGGATCGCAGGTGTCTTGATCTAGGGGTATTATGCATGATGTGCGTGTCTATGTGTATGTGCTCTATTACGTCTCCTGCTTTTCCGCTCATGCACTTCTTTCTCTCGAGCGGTAGACAGTAAGACTTGGTCGGTACCTAGGTAGATGACTGGCATCTCATTCGATATAATACCTATATACACAGATGTAGATAGAAGAATCAACACCTAGAATAGACATAGGCATGTCATATTACATGGACAGAGTGTATATATGTTTATCTAAAGGAGACATGTACATGCTTATATGTAGGTAAGTATGTGTACATACGTTTTGTGACGGTCAAGAGGTAGAAGTGAGAGAATGAGTATCAGTGCTGTGTCCAATATACCTACATGTATACATATATACTTCTGTATGTGTGTATGCGCCGTCTCTCTCTCTCTGTGTATGTCTTTACATGCATGTCGTTTTCATTCGATTTCTTCCTTCGTTTCTCTTCTTCTTCTTCACCATTTCTTATCTCATCTTTCCCGGAACTCTCGCAGTCTCTCAATCTTCATCCTAACATGTACACCTCATCTCTGTTTCTCACTTTCCATATGTGTGGTATATTATTTATATCTTCTTTCGTTCCTTTCTCATCTCTTCTTCTTTCTTTTTCTCTTCTCTCTCTTCGTCTGACTGTGCGTCTCTCCCGTCTCAGGAACTCTGAATACCAAGAATTCCCTCCTGGAGCTATGTCGTCTTCCCCTTCTTCAACTTCTTCTTCTTCAGCAGCAGCAGGAGTGACCGGGGGGGGTAGAGGCGTGGGGAATAGTAGTAGTAGTAGTAGCTCGCTTCCTCCTGAGTTGCCAGAGCGTCTTGTCGAAGAACTTTTAGACGATGAAGATGCCTGGGCGACGGGTGAGATGTCTGGTGCCTCGCCCTCTCTTCAGGGAGGGAGCCTTTCTATGAAGACTCTTCCATCGGATAGTCCTTCGAAATTCTCCACGCAGGGGGGTGTCTCTTCATTGAAAAAGACTGAGAGAGGGAAAGCCAATTCCCCCCCAACAGGAGATGATCCTAAGTCTATCGCGGATAGAACCCAGGCCACTCTTGATGGGACTGGGGGAGGTGTACGTACACCTCAAGGTCACCCTAGTACTCTGTCAGCATCTTCCTCTTCCACCACCCGTGGATCGGCGTCTTCTTCATCTTCTCTTTCTCACGTTGTCTCAAAGAGTTCTCGAGCTGGGAATCCGCAGGGGGTCGGCAAAGCAACTACAGGTGATCCTTCTTCTGATCATAGCCGGAGTGATAGGAGAGATCGATCGAGCCTCTCCTCGTCTGCTTCAGGGGGTGTTGTCAACAAGGAAAGAATGAAAGGCGGGGAAGAGAATGCCTCGCATGAAAGAGAGAAAGAAGGTCATCGAGATGCCAATGGAAGACATATCTCTTGTGTTTTCTCGACCAATACTACTAGTAGTACTAGTGGTGGGTCTCTTAATGCAAGGGAAGATGTAAAGATGGTGACGAGGAAGTCTCTCATGAGGGCTAGTACTTTGAGTCTACAAGACGTACGACAAGGCGAACAGCCTCTACGTGATTGGATTCTCCCAGGGTATGACGTCTATGTCATCACTCTACAGGAAACGATCTGTAAGTCTATCCACATACACGCAGACAGACACATATCTATACGTGGTACGCATGCACAACAGCGGTACATATACTATATGGGCCCGTACATAGTGCGTATTTATATCTATATATATGTAGATGTAGGTATGCATGGCAACGAGAGCTGTATGTAGAAGTATGTATATACTCCCGTACACGTCTCGGCATGCGAGGACAATGAGGGGCGCTGTGTGTATGTATATATCTGAAGGTTTCCTCTATACCTCTCGATACACATCTTGACGCACGTATGCATTACAGCGAGTGCTCCTGTAGATACAGATGGGACGTCTCGATCGATATGAAGAAGCACCGAGTGGTATGTGAAATATACAGAGATGTAGAGATATAAGTGGGAATATTCGAACTATAGATGGTATTATGTCGAGTGCTCCTGTGTAGATTAGTTCCCATGGGGTGCGTAGGAGGTTTCTCACATACAGCCTGCAGGTGTTAGATGTGTATGTCTATGTACGTGCTTTGATGCGGCACATAACTGCATGCACACATAGACGTCATGGATTCGTAGGAAAGATCTTCTCTCTCTTTATATATATGGAATCCTACGCATATGTATGTACCTAGTAGACGTGTACAGGAGACAGACAGGTCTGGGGAAGGGAGGGTGTGTCTTTCTGGTCCAAGATGCAAGAAGAGAAGAAAGAGGGGGAGTATAAGGAAACATGCGTATGCTCATGTATGTATATGAAGGAGAGAGAGGAAGGATGAAGAGAAAGATCATGTCTATCATTCCGTTTCCTGTGCCTATGTGTATATGCTACATTAGCTATATGTATCTTTTCCTATCAGGTTTATCGGATAGGTTTATCGCTTGAGATATATATATATATATATGTCCGTATTAAGATCTATCGATATTTGTCTGTCAGTATGTATCTCTTTTTCTTTATGAGGGTATTTTTCATCTCTTCGCAATTCTTGTTTCCTCTCGGTTTCCTTTCTTCTTCTCCTTTTTACCTCTTTTTCTCTTTTTCCCTATCTCTTCTTCTTCTTTTTCTCCTCACCAGTCAGTCAGCTCTCTACAATTCTTTCCTTCGATTTCTTTCTGTCTTTCTGTTGTGCTTCTTCATTGACCGCACTTCGCCATATCTTCTTCTTTTTCATCTTCTTATCTTCTCTCCTTGTTCTCTCGTGTCTTTCGGCATGTCTCAGCTGATAACGTCTTTCAGACAATTACAGCCTACTTATCTCAGGAGAATGGCCGGCCCTATCGTCGCATGCAAGCGGTAGAGGATCGAATCTCAGGGCTAGGTGATGGCGCATGGACGCAGTTCAAAAGCACAAGTATGTATGAATACAGATGTGTATGTATATGCATGTAGGTATGCATGTATATATGTACATGTATGTATGTAGCTATGTACATGTATGAATCTCCATATATATGCGTGAACATGTATGTGTGTGTGTGTGTGTGTGAAT
>NW_027155219.1:928-4479 GCF_002600585.1 Cystoisospora suis | reverse complement strand
GTGTGCGTGTATCTGTGACTGAGTATGTATTATAAAGCTAAGTGCCACTCTGTATGTGTGAGTGTATATACATGCAAGAAAATCCATGTATGTAGGTAGACATCTGTATGTATGTGGAAATCTCTCCAGCTAGCCATGTGCCTTTCTTTGTTTGCTGTGAAGAGGTCGGGTATAGTGTAGACCTGTATTCAGTCTCTCTCCATAAGACTTCTTCCCACCATAGCTAAACAGTAGATTCACTCAGGAAAGCTTCCTATGTAGAGATACATTCAAGAGCAGACAACTACACAGATAGATTGAAGATAGATAGGTCAAAGATAGATAATTCTAGGATAGAAGACATAATATGAGATGTATGTTGTTTCGTTTTTATGCTTGTGTCTTTGTATGTGTGTGTAAGGTATAGCGGCTTGGGCGAGGGAGGATCTTCTTAAGCCTCGCGGCCCTGTGGAGTTTGTCTCCTCTAAAGCCATACCTCTTAGTACGCTCTCTCTTTCCTTCCTCTCTCGTCTTGTCTATCAAGAACGTGGAGTCATAGAAAAAGAAGAAGCAGAAGAAGAAGGAGAATCTTGGCGAATTCATTCACTTACGTAAATCGATCTGTGTGTGAGGCCTTCGTGCATAAGGGAAGAAGAGGAGAAACGAAGCCCGGGGAAGAAAATAGAGAGAAAGAGATGCACATGTGTATATCTATGTAGAGACACTGAAGTTTATGGCCTTTTCTATCTCTCTTTATCCTCCTCTTCTTCCGTCAAGATGAGAGCCTGCGGGGATACATGCTTCTTTTGACCACTTTCTGTCGTTCTCTCTCTGTACGTCATGTAGAAGACTTTTTGTAGGGGATACTTCCATGTATGTGACAGTATACATGTATGTAGATATTTTATCTATGTGTATGTATGTGTGTTCGTGGTAGATGTCTGTGTATATACATAGGTGTATATGTCTGTGTGTATCGATCTCTCACCATACAGGGGGTAGAATATGTGCATGACCCCCGACCCATGACGAAGTTCGCTACTTGTCGCTTTTCTTCGTTCTCTCTGTGACGTGCTGGAGCTCTCTTTCTCTCTTTCTTTTTCTTCTTTTCTTTCTCTCTCCGTGTCCTCCTACCTTGAAAGAAAGATCGTGTTAGTGTTCTTCTCCTTTCATTCTCTCTTCCACAATTCTCTTTCTTTCTTTCTTTCTTTCTTTCTTTTACCTACTCCCTCGGGTCTTCCTTATCTCTCGTTTTCTCCCTCTTTCTCCCCCTGTCCTCTCATTTTTCTCTTTCCTTCGTATCTTTCTCTGTATGTGTCTTTTCTTCTGCAGGTTTCTTCAACGGATCGAAAGGCGCGGTGTCTCTACTTTTGCGTATATGGGAGCAGTACATTTGTGTCTTAGGTTGTCATATGCCTGCTAATTCCATCGATGTACGTACACCTCAACATCTGTGAGAAAAGGAAAGACACCCTTCTCTTTCTTCTGTGTTTCGGTCATCCTCTTCGTTTGTTTATCCCTCGTCGCGGGTTCGTGTTCTATCATTCTTTCATCTTTCTTTAGCGAGAGTTTACGTCTTTGCTTTCTTCTCTCCTCGTAGTAGTCAAAGAAAGGAGTTAAGTGCAGTAGCCTCGATGCTTCTTTCTCTTCTTAAGCAGATCCCTCAGTTCACCGTGATCTGTTCGGTATGTATGGAGATGTAGGTGTATACATGTATGTATAGATATAGCTATGCATGGGTATATAAGGACAGACACATGGTACTAGTATCCATGTCCTACATATGGAAGCCCATGCGTGATGGAAGTCTTCCCTTGTTAGTTGTAGACTAGCAGAAAGAAGATTTTTCCCACCATGAAGAGAAACAAGGAAAAGAAAAGTGAAGGACGTACATTTCATGATTGGACCCCCTTCTACCAGATCCACTCTTGATCTTTTCTACGTAGATCCTTTGGTCCTCTACTTCTCTCTTTCCTACAGACAGGAGACCCTGTACATCATTCATCTATGTAATTACTTGTGTTCCTACTTTTCTAATCTTCTTCTTCTCTTCTTATATATTCTACTGTCTATAGTTTATTCTCTCTCCTTTTCTTTCCTCATTCTATTCTCTTCTCGTCTGTGTCTCTATATGTGTGTGTCTTTGAACGTGTCTCTTTCCTTCTTTCTTTTTTTTTCTTTCCTACATAAGGAGTTGTGTCTTTCTGTGTATGTCACTTTCTTTTCTTCGTGTCTTTTCAGGACCGAATTAAAGCTCGCGTGTGTATACTTGAGAGATTGTGTGAAGGGTACAGCGGAGTTCCAAACGCGACGATGGATGGGGTCTTTCATCACGTTCTATGGATGGGCGACTTCAACTTCAGAACAAGAAACATCTCTGCTGACGAAGCAAGTCAGTTCGAAAGACAAAGAAAGGGGAAGGGGTGAACGGATATAGCATGACTCCAGGAGAAAGAGAAAGAAGTGGACTGCATGCAGCAGCAGGTGTGCGTGCTCTTACTGTGGTTTGTCTTGTGGCGATGCATGTATTGTCTGAGAATTTCTTTCTTTCCCTTGTTCCAGCGAAGGGATGAGATTTATCTCTCTTTATCTGGGGGGAGTTTCTCTGTCTATTCTGTATCATCTGAGGAAGATAGATTGATACAGCAAAGTGTAGGGTGTCTGTTGGAGTGTACGTACACAATCAAGAGAAGGGAGTAAAGGAAGAGAGAGAATTTTCTTCTCGTTTGAAAGGGAGACTTGGACTCACACACTCTCTGTTTCCTATCTTCTTCACTGAAGCGTCCGTCTGCTTCTGCTTGAAGAGTTTCTCTCCGTCTATCTCTCTGTGTTACTTCTCTTTCTTTCTTTCTTTCTTTCTTTCTTTCTTGTCTTTTAGTTGATCTGTTAGAGAAAGGAAAGCTCAAAACTCTCTTAGGATACGACGAATCCTTCGGCCCTGCCGGCGCCGATATGAGACAGGCTGTAAGTGGCGAAATGCACCTCTCTCCGTCTCTTCCCCTTCTGCATACCAAAGAGAAGAATAAGTGTGNNTCTTGCATCTACCAGCACATCTCCGCACTTCTCTCGTTAGCCTTGCCTACCTTTAGCGACACATATCTACAGACATACATATGAAGCAGAAATCTCTCTACGTATGTACGTGTGTGTGTCTGTATGGATATCTACACAGAGCGAGAGAGAGAAATAGATACAACAAGGTGCATCTTTGCATGCCATACCTATGTGTTGATGAATATGTCTACGCATGCACATCGTGGTGTATGTGTATCTGCCTCCATGTATGCATGTGATCTCTCTAGAGGTGTGTTGGTGTGTCTTACCGATCTAGGGCTTTACCGAAGCAGAGATTTCTTTCCCACCGACGTATAAGAAGGTGGATGGCCGCCCTCCTGTAAATTTCTCTGATCCGCATTGGCCTCGTAGAGAGTATCAAACCAAATTCACTGTCAAATGGTATAAAGGCGGACACCAGGAAGATCGACTTCCCTCTGTAAGTTCTCTCCTTTTTCTCTCTCTCGACTTCTATACACCTTCATACCTACATCATACATCTTCATACATACATTTAC
>NW_027155219.1:395-837 GCF_002600585.1 Cystoisospora suis | reverse complement strand
CCACCTACATCTTAATACACACATGCATGCGTCCTCATTCCCTGACCTTAACTCTTGGCCTACCTCTTTTTCATTGAAAGGCTGTATCATCAGTAGACAGTTGTACGTACTATACGTATATATGCACATGTATATGTCTCTATAGAGATATATCTGTATGTGTGTAGGTGCTTGTGTATGTGGCACCCTTACGTGCACATAGTATATCAGTCTACATGAGGACATCATAGATTTATCTCACTTCAGGGGGGTCTTCTCATGTATAGAGATAGATGTATATCAGTCTTCTTACTTTTCGCTTCTTTCGCTTCAGTGGACAGATCGGATCTTTCGGTGGTCAACGCCTGAGCTTTCTTCGCTCTTAAGAGCTGAGAAAGATAGGTACTTCGCAGCTATGCCTACACGACCAAGTAAGAAGACTTCTCTCTCTCTGTCTCTCTTT
>NW_027155219.1:0-141 GCF_002600585.1 Cystoisospora suis | reverse complement strand
GGTCTTCTCACTCACATCACGCTCTCTGTGTGCAGTCGTACTAGACTCATGCGCTTGGACACCCTACTTCTTCGGCCTTCTCCCTCTAGATCTTTACTGATCTGTTGTCTCTCTCCTGCTTGCTATCTTTCTTCTTCTTCT
>NW_027155218.1:79754-88524 GCF_002600585.1 Cystoisospora suis | reverse complement strand
ATAGATAGATAGATTAAAGATAGATAGATAGATTAAAGATAGATAGATAGATAGATTAAAGATAGATAGATAGAAAGATAGATAGATAGATAAAGACCTGCATCATTAGGTATTTCATTTGTCTTACTTCATTTTCGTCCATTGCCAGTATTCACAATTCACCACTCGTAATCCAAGACTTCTTGTGAGTCTCTCCTTCAGTCTAGCTGAAAAAAGAGAGAGAAGAAGAAAGTTAATCGATACAGAAAAAGCTTTTCCTTGTAACCCTTCAGTTGTCTCTTCTCTCAAAGAGAAATCGGCCTCGGGACACCACCGAAGATGAGTAATAAGCGAAAATCTTAACGCATCACGTGACGGCTGTACATGGATATATACACCAGTAGCTGCTTGTCTATCTACTTGTCTAACTACCTCTGCAAACATGCATGATTGCACTTATCTATCGACTATTCTATACATGGAGATATAGCTGAATGTGAGCTTCTAGACCTTGATATACACATAGATGAAGCACCGCACTCTAAGTCCACATACCTATAGACCTAAGGCATAGGAGACATCTCGATGCTAACAGAGAGATGGAGTGCCTACTGCAGGAGTCGTGGAGCTGGAGAAGAGAAAAGAACGCTGGCTGAGAGATAAAAGAGAGAGGAGATAAGGTTCTTCACTCCTTGCTTCCTTCCTTACTTGAGGTTGTTTTTTCGGAGCTATTGACATAGAATCGATCTACAGAATTGCAGAACCAGACGAGTCGTCGATCTCGTTCAACGATATCAAACACCAAAGGGCCTCTGAAGGGGGGAGAGAGCACGACAGGAGGGACATACACACCTCTCTTTATGGACATAGCTCATTAAAAGGTGGTGTGTATCTACACACCTTGACCAGCTATGACAGACAGACAAACAGACACGCGAATGAGGAGAATGGCTGTACAGAAAAAGTGAAGATACCATTACTCTCAAGCCATTTCGAAAATAAATACAGACATTATTGATCTCTATGGACATGCGTATGACTATCCCTAGGGCTGCTCTGAGAAGTTTCATATAGAAAGCATACGTGTAAGTCGGTCTACCTATATACGGATGCATATATGGGTACATGGCAACCACTTTCGTTCACGACTACCTCTTTCGTCCTCTTTCGAACTCTGTAGGAGGAGGAAACAGCCAAGACCATTGACTACACGTTTTTCGCGTATTCCCCTGAACTTATCCTATTCTAGGTACTTTTTCTTCTGCAGCCATAAATCTGGGTCGATTTATATACCTGTGTTCTTTCTACTTATCTGTACACGCTCAACCTCATCACTGTTAGGATCTCAGCTCGATCCGCCTCTTCCGCTCCGGGTGTACAGACACCTGAGTATGAAGAGTGAGTGATGGCCATGCATGCATCATCATCAAGGGACTCACCTTGTTGCGTAACAGAAATGTGCAATACGAAGCCGAGTTAGAAGAGCGCTCATCTGAAGAGAGAAAAGAGGAAGACGCATGGAAAGAATTGACACAAAGACAAGAAGAATGAAATAAAAAACCGAACACTCTTCTCTGTAACTTCAACCCTAGAGAATTAATACATCGACAGATATACCGACTGAGGAAGAGTTAGCATGGCCAGTCTTAAAAAAGCACTACGATGAGAAATCTATCTATCTAGGCGTCTCCGTCGTCCTCCGTCTTCGTCTCTTCTCCTTGCATCACAAAGTGCTTTCTCAATCATAGCCTATGCTTTCACTCTCGTCCTCCTCCTACTACATACAGCCCGACCTTGTACACGAGAAGAAGCAAAGAAAATGTCTCCACCAAGACGAGACTGAGATAGCAGAGAAGACACCAGAGGAGAGCAGAATGCGAAGGAGTTGAAGGAACAGTAACGATTTTGATGATAAGAAGATCAGAAGAAAGAATGGAAGTAGGTAAAAAATCTCTTTTCTCCTATCTCTTACGCTCAGCAAAGAAAGATCCACAGATGATGTAAAGACATAAGAGGAGTTCTATATAAGTCAACTATACATATGGGACAGGACGACGACAGTGGGTACTTCTACCCAGAGACTTCTCTCATTCTCTCTCCTGCAAGTACCAGCTCTTCCTCCTGTTTCATCCTATGTCAAGCTTCTGCAAGTTTTCATCTTTTTGATCAAGCACGAGATGCCGACATCTTTCGTGAGCGGCAGAAACTTCCTGACTCTTTGAAATCTAAGAAACAGATGAAAGCACGAGAGAAAGAGAAAAATGAGAACGAGAAAGACGTAGACACACACACACACAAGCCTGTACACATGAACACGAGGCGAGAGAGAGAGAAAGAAAAAAGAGAGAGAAGAAAGAAGGAGAGGACCAAAGAAGAAAGAAAGGGATTCCGATTGCTGCCTTTCCTTTGTTTCGTGCGTTTTCTTACCTTGGTGACAAAGTTGGTGGGCGGCCGCGGATCTCGCTGGATTTCCAAGCGATGAAGACGCCGTAAAGAGTTTTTAACAAACCCTGAATGAAAGAAAGAAAGAAAGTGGGACAGAGGTGAGATGAAGGGGAAAGAAAAACATCGAAGAAGAAGCGAGGATGAGAACGAAGAGGAGAGAGAAAGAGAGAGTTGGTGAAAAGACGACACAAGAGGGAGAATAGATTGACCAGGAAAAATACAGGAGGAAAGAACGGAAGAAAGAAGAGTCATACACAAAAAGGATGGCAGGACGCTTCTTTCTCTTCCTCTCGCATAATGAAGAAACGAGAGGCTCTTCTTGAAGCTTCACGTTCCATAGCCATCGCGTTTTTTCTTTAAGGAACACTCTCTCAAGTATCTTTCTGATATGTACAACCGTACATTCCTTTATCTGCATACATGCACAGACCTACACCAACACACTTCTCGAGACCTTTGCATGTAGGCGCAGACACACACCGGTACATACACGATACACATGGGGATGGGTGAAAGCGTAATGACGCCTCGTCTATTGATCGAAAGAAGAGAGAGAAAGTTGTGTGCAAGAAAGACGAGACGAAGAGAAAAAAGACAAGAGAAGTTACCCGGAAGTTCATCGTAGATTTCCTCCCGATGAAGATGACGGAGGCCTGATCTTACAAGAAGCAAGCGCCTGGGCCGTTTTGTGGAATAGAACAGACAGATACAGAAGCATAAGAGATTTCAAGGGACACTGCATGCACAGGAAGCAAGCTGTGCTAACAACAACAACAACAAAGTGATCTTCAAGCAACTCCTGTGAGATCTGTATCGCCCTCTGTGTGCACACTTGAACTTGAAAAGAAAAACCCGAGCCACTACAGATACGTACACACATAGATACAGGCACGTTTACATATGCATAAGGGCGTGTAGCAGGTCTACATAATCTATACATGCACATGTACGGGAAGCGTACATATCTAGATAGAAAGATATTGAAATAGGGAAGTAGACACGTAGAGCTTGACCATCTTTCTCTTTTCCCCCGCATGTTTTACAGGTTCAGGTACGTTAACTTGAAGATAGTGCGTCTACCTGAGATGACTGTATTTGGAGTGTTATCACGTACATACTGCGATGCATCTGCTAATAGGAAAGATCAAGATTGATCGAGGAGATGAAAAGCATTTCTACGTGTCTACCTCTCTCTCTCTCTCTCCCTTTCCCTCTGTCTTTATCTTACGGGAAGATGCTGAGCTGTGAAGAGAATGAAAAGTCGCACGATGTATTGACGCAAAGAAGATGATATAAACCGAGGTATGACTAGTGAACCTAGAGCGAAAGAAGAGATTTACTTGTGTAAAGACGCCTCGGATGGAGATTTAGACCAGAAGCTGTCAGGTCGCCTAGCGATTTCTGTAGCGATCCTGAGGGAAAAAGAGAACAGATGAAACGAAGAAAATCAACATGGACTGAAAGAACTCGCGTAGATATACACAGATATACGAATATATCCGTATAGATATACACGCACATACACAGTCGCTGCAAACGCAGACCGGTAGATATAGACAAGATATCGAGACGGATATACACTGTCGACGCGAACAGACTAACATAGAGACAGAGGCGGGGCAGGTGTGGACAGATACACATCCACATGCATGTGAAAAAACACATGCAGATATATAGATATATGAAGAAACAAAAACGGATTAGATTGGTATCCACATGAAGAATAGACGCCGATCGAGGACAAAAAGACAGGAGTAGAGAGGTGAATGGAGATGCTTACACGTTGAGAAGTCTTATAAGAAGGGGTTTCTGTTCTTTCTGTATGTCCCAGAGAAATAGAGCGTGTGCAACCCGTGCGAGGTCCGTTAGCCTCAGGTGTGCAGATGGATTTGCTTCTTCTTCTTCGTCTTTTTCTCTGATTTCAGTCTGCTCATTGATAGACAATCCAGCAGATATGCGATCAAAGAGAAGCTCCAGTCTCTCAGGTTGTTGAGGAGATCTTCCTAGATTTGCTAACGCATGCACGATGCGGCATGCAAGACGAGGAGAAAGAGATGAGAGAGAAGAAGCCCAAGCGTCTTCCAAGAGGGGAAGAAGTTCAGCATGTGGGTAGCGCTGAGAACTCAATCCTTCAAGGAGCAGAACAGCTTGAGAAGGGAGAAGTCGACAAGAAGGAAGAGATGAAGAAGACTGAGAGAGAGTCAGGAGACGCGACGCAAGGAAAGAGAAAAGTAAAGGCCGAAGAACACCCAGGGCCCTACACGATTGAGAGATATCTGCATACAGAAAGAGAAAGAGACAATGAGAGAAGGGAGGAGATTTTCACCAAATCAAAGCATTATAAGTGCTGAGGATACTTCTTGACACGAATAGACCTACGTAAAGAAAGAATCCACATAGACAGAGAGCGAGGAGGGAGAGAATTTAATCCAGGGAAAAGAACTACACTGGGGTTGAGCTACGTATATAGACCGACCGATAATAGAGTGGTGACCAGGGGCGCGTGCTCATGCAAAAGCGTTACCTTGCGGGCGCATGTCAAGAGTTCTCACCACATAGGCAGCGCTCGGGAGACAGTGAGAGAGAGAAAGATTCAACTCAGTGTACATGCAAAGACCGAGGGGAAGAAGAGAGGGAGAGGAGAAGACGAAACAAGAGAGAGAAAAAGGGGGAATGAAAACGAGACATGAGCGTGCTCATTGAATCGACTCAACGGCTCTGGTCTTCTGTTTTTTTTACCTGTTAGCTGGGCGATATCAGCACATGTAAGGAGAGGACTTAGAACATCCGAGAGGACATCTAATAGAGTGAAGTCTCTCAGGCCGACGGCTACGCAGCCCTGCAGAAAGAAGAAGAAACAAAAAGAGAAGGAAAGTTACGGATGGAAAGCTTGGTCTGCGTAGTGCGCGTCAGATGACGGATGATTCTAGCACAGAGAGGGAGAAAGACAGGAAAATCTTGTGTTGAGATTGAGATATATACATACTTAAACATTTAGCTGAACGTCATTCTATCCTTAGATCACTGTGTGCATGAGGCAAATCTTCCTATCGATCTCTCTAGAGAAAGAGAGAGACAGGCATATAGGGTTTGAAACGTACTTTGTAGATGCACTTATGTATGGGGCGAGAGAGACTTGGGTTTCTGAGAGCCACATAGGATAGGTATCTCTCTCAGGTGCATGTATGAATTGACGTATCTGTCTATCGAAATATATATGCATATGTATATGGTGTTGTATAACGGAGGATCTGACTGAAGGGTAAGAACATATATGAAGGGTGAAAGGTTGCGGAAGCGCAGAGGTGAAGTCAACAGAAAGGAGCCAAGTCATATCAAAATGGTGGATGAACGGAATAACGTGTAGGACAGTGGAAGAGAGAAAAAGACAGAAGACAGGGCAGAGCATTCGGGATGTGTCTATAGACGACTAGGAGACCATCCGAGGCCTCGTGTACACTCGCACATCTGGGCGTCAAAAGAAAAAGCAGACCACCCATGCTTCCTGCCTGCAGAAAAGAGAAACAGAACATCTTCTGACCCATGCGATAATCTACCCACTTTCAGCATGTTTTCTTTTCTCTTTCTAAAGCGTATTCCTACTCTCTCACTTTCCTTCTAGGGTTCGCATACACCCACTGAAGTCAGTGATGGGCATTCCGTTTGTATGTACACCCCAGCCATGTGTCTGTTGGACTTCTTCGCTCCATCGGCGTACCTGGAAGAGCTGAGTGAGATCTTCTACGTGGACCTTCCATGATCCGCCTGTATCTTCTTCACTATCACTCCGTTCCTCGTTTATCTCTTTTCTCTTTGCTCTCTCATGAGAAGAAGAAGAAGACGGAGGAGATTTGAGGACTCTCGTCCACAACAGATCAAAAACCTCATCTTCTTCGACTGTGGAATCCTCCAACAAAGCTTGGAGATACCCGAGACCTATGCACCGGGAGAGATACCGAGAAAGCGCGATACTCGAGACCCATCGAGTTCCTTCTGGCGTCTCGAAGATTTCCAAAGAAGAAGGTGACTGAGAGGTAGAAGAAGGACTCGACAAGCTTTCCTGTTCCTTAGCTAAAATTGACGTTTTGCTATGTTTCACACCCAGGGGAAAGGACCACGGGAGGGAAGTCGATGTTTTCACGCTCTCATCGGAGACAGAGAATGACGAGGAAGAGAGAGAAGAAGAAACGGAAGAAGTAGAAGGGGAAACGGGAGACACAGGAGACCCCGGAGAAGGACAGGAAGAAGTCGAAGCGGAAGACGCATGCTCAGAAGAAGAGGAAAAGAGAGACGAAGAAGGATTGTTAGTCGGAGGCTCACACGACGAAGAAGAAGCGAACGCTCTTACCAATGAGGAAGGTAACGCACCCTCCTCCAGAGAAGAGAATGGAAAAGAAGAGAAGAATCTTCTACGTCTTTTCAATTCATGAGTACGGGAGAGAAGATTCCTGTAGAAGTTCTTGCGTGTGGCGGGGGACGAGGAAGCAGAAAAAGAGGGAACGGATACAAGCGGAAGGCCTCCTCCATTTCCTCTTAATCGAGAGAATGTCTTTAGTCGACAACCTCTCCCTCCCATTGTTCAAATCAAGGAAGAAACGTCTTCAGAGGAATCAGTGACGTGACTGGGGGCTCTTTCTTAAGGTATGTACCAAAACAAATATCCTGCCGCTTATTCTCCCATCAGGATCCCAAAGAGAGGAGAAAGACTAACTACCTGCCCTTCTGTCTGTTCGAAAGTCCTCTCAGTCCACTCAGTACTGCCGATCAACAGAAAAAGACAGGCCGTGAACCTTCTGGCTTTGCTGATGAGGCGGGAAGATATACACATGCGAACTTCGCTACCTATCGCTGCTGGGTCGAACCGAAGGGAAGTACGCATTCGCAACCACACATATCCTTTCTTTCATTCTCTCTTCCTTAGAGCGTCCTCGTGCGACAGGCGAAAAGTGAGATTTGAACTCGGACCAGGCCGTCTTTTCGAGAGGAAGTATTCAGGTGTCGACTACGGCATCTGGTAACTTTCTTTTTCTTCCCTGGAGGAACTGTTTTTTTATTCTGGCTCCTGTCCTGCAGGTCGCTTGAGACGTTACAAAAACGAAAACCTGACGGCCAGACAGTCGGGGCAGAGAGGAGAAAAGGCTTCTATGGACGAGCAAGAGTACTGGAGTTTTGGCTGGCGCATACAAAGGCAAACTCTTGTCTCAGTGAAAAAGAACCGGAGCCTCGCCGGCCTCAGAGAATTCCCTTATAGGACTCGATGGAGCAGCAACACAAGGGAGTGAAGACCCCGAAGGAGAAGTGTGAGAGATAGGAAGAAAACCGGCTAAATGAGCAAGAAGCTTACAGATAGGGCGGCCTGGGAAAAACGACCTGGGGCTTTGTGCTATTTACCTGTGTACACACCCCTGGAGCCTGGCGTTTGACGTCACCTTCATAGCCAGTCTGTGGGTAGTTATCTTCTAGATTCACGAGTACGGAACAGCCGACAGAAATGATGAACAGCAGGAAGGCATACGTTCTATGTGTTTGCGTATCAGCTGCGGCAGAATAATAAAAGCATCCTTTCTCCGGTTTCCACTTGTTTTCGGGCCTTCGCATGCAGGTAGGTAGCGGACACACAGGGAACCGGCTCACAGTCCACCTCTACCGCGCAAATGCAAAGGAGACACTAGAGATTTCCATTTGAACATCTACGTCTTCATAGCTTTTCTTGAAGACAAAAGTAGTCAGGTGGGAGCGGAACTGGGTAGGCCGACTAGCGGGAACATCTCTTTATTTCTTGTGAGTTACAGTAAGGGGCACGCCAGGAGCCTACTCATGAGAACGGCTCTGTGGCCCCCCTTCTGTCGGGGCGGCGTTCATTAGACAGAGTTCTCTTTGAAACGTCAGCGAGCAAAATGACCAAGTGAGGTAGTGGCGTCTGACTCTCGAAATCCACCAGTACCTCAAGAACACAGAACATTCCAAATTTGAACGCCCTCCTGCGCGTTCTGATAAACGGACTCCACAGACATACCAGAGACCGAAATCTTTCCGTTCGCCTTGCGTACGCGCGGCGATGAGGAAGGGTCACTTCGGTGTGTGGGTACACCCCAAGCGTGCCGGGTAGCCGTCAACTGTACGGACTTAGTTAACGGAGATCATCTTTCATAGCTTGGCGGTAACACCTACGAGGAGAGCTCAGTTCGCAAGAAAGACGCACCCAAACCGATAGCAGTGACACATAATGAACTCTCCGATATGCATGTATTTGTGAACGCGCGGTCACCAAGAGAAGTCTAAACACCACCCCAAGGTCGCAACCGAATTGTAATAAGTCAACGGGGCCGATAGTTCAGTTGGATAG
>NW_027155218.1:79203-79630 GCF_002600585.1 Cystoisospora suis | reverse complement strand
AGTAGGGGAGGGGGTGTGCGCGCTACGGCTGGTTGTTCCTTCGAGTGATGAATGTCCGACGGAGTAGAATCCCAGCGTTCCTGAACAGATCAGAGGCATGAGTGGACATTATCATATACAGATATTGTCATGCCACTCGATGTAGACGGGGAGCGGGGGAAAAGCTGCCGTACTGCCTGACCCTCTCAACTCCAACATGCTTGCTTCGACACGGTCTCAGTCCCTCCGGGAGACACGGGAGCAGTGGCAGGGCAGTGGGAGAACCTTAGGAAGACTATATCGTCTGTCGCATATCCCGGGACAGTGAAATGCTGATGTATGTGTATGTGAGGTGGACCCGGCGGGGCAGATTTTAGAGGAGGGTAAGTGGGAGTGTAGATCAGAGTAGGGTGAGGCGCGCCCGGCGGGCCGATAGTTCAGTTGGATA
>NW_027155218.1:45406-79116 GCF_002600585.1 Cystoisospora suis | reverse complement strand
AGTAGGGGAGGGGGTGTGCGCGCCACGGCTGGTTGTTCCTGCGAGTGATGAATGTCCGACGCTGTAGCATCCCAGCTAGCTTACAAGTACCTGACGCTTTTGCATTCATGTGTCCGGTCATGCCACCCGTTAAAATGCAGGACGAAATGTTACGTTACTGCTCGACATTGTCAAGTGTCATTCGCTTCTGTTTCGCGTGTTTTCATTCGTATCCGAGTGCGTAAGCCGGTAAGCTATGGCCTCTGCATGGAGCGGCTCGTCGTTTGTTGCTGCTGGAGACGGCCGATGTAACTTTCGTGGGGCTGGCGCGCCGGTCCAGGAATGGCTCCCATCAGGCCACGATTCGTTGGCAGGAGACACCATTCGGCAAGAACCACGGCCCTGCAGTATCCTAGCAGGCGTCTTTAAACGATCCCGTTCCCACTGATTACCTCTTGTGAGTGCGTGCGTACCGAGGGCGGCCCGGCCCAAGGGAAAGCGCTCGGGATTCCTTGATCACGGCCACAAGCAAGTAGTAGTCTTGCTGCTGCAATGGCCAAAGACTTTCACAGGTACTAGAGCGGGACACAGCAGCCGGCCGGACCGAGAATGGTGACGCTCGGCTTGAAAGGGCGGCTCATGTTGTAACTCCGGTGATGTCATTTTTGCTAGTGCGGAGCGTGCTGCAAGAAGGCTTTCGTGTCGCTGAGGGGTGCACGTTGCGTAGTGCCAGGTTACGACTGCTCCGCTCCAGCAATTGCCGGTGTGGCCGCTTTGGGGCATGTGCTTCGCCGTGTTTCGAAACTAAGGATGAGTTTGGCTGTGTGTGGCCCGCCTCTCCGGCTATGGGTTCTTGCCGTCTGGTTAGGATCGTACCTCGAGGACCGGTTAGTTCCGGGCCCCAGCAAGAAGGCTGCAGTCAGTCACTTGGTAGACCACCATTGCAAGGGAACTGCAGCGCCTTCAAGCTGTGAACTTTTTTCGTTGCGGTTCGCGAACTCGGGCCGGGATCCCCTGTTGCTCGGCCGGGCCCCTGCAGGCTGTCCACCGGCTCGCCTTTAGAGGTTTCGCGGAATTCGTCTCTCTGTCAGCCCGGCTGCCTCCAGCGCTGCTTAGACTGCGCTCTCCAGCATTGAGTGGAGACGCTTCAACCTAATACACCCTTTCAATAGAGTACGCAGTGCATCACGATCAGGGTACCACTACAATAAGACGACAGCAGCCTATGCTCTAGCTCAGCAACTCATGACTGAAGATGGTCCGTGGGCCTCAAATGGAGATCATTGATTGTGCTGTTAGAGGTGCCGGGGATACCGCTCGCCTGGTCGCAGGCTGGTCTTTGCAGCCTCGAGTCTACGCAGGCCTGTGTTTTGGAAACAGAAACCGAAGCCCTTAGGGCGAAATCCTAAGGCATCTTCTCCCTTGGGCATCTGTAGCCACCTTCAGCTACGCCCGGTCGAAGTCAGTCCGAATGCACGTCATTAAATTGTGATGGCTCCCCCCCCTTGAGCATGCTTGCCGCGCCTCTCGTTGAGAGAGCCAGCGGTATTTGACTGCGAGAGAAGAGCCCCGCAATCTCCAACGGGCATCAAATAGTCTGAGGACTTTTTTTTTTCATGAGCGGGACTTGACGGATACGCAATCTCGTTTTTCGATGACTATTGCTTGCAAGAGACAAGTTGTAGTTTAGGACCCCCGGTGTTGGACGGGGAGAGCTCGCCGACAGCTCTTGGAGAGAGAGCCTGGTAGTCGTTCGGTCTTTGTCTCGAATCCTCCGTAGCCGTACGCTCTGCATGCACACTGCGACAGGTGATCTGGGAACACCGCCTTCGGTCGACAGGGTTCCGGTGGCTCTGCGACGAACTGCAGACCCACCCTCGAAGGGTCTAACTAAAAACAGTTCAGAAAAGGCAATGAGTATGTGTCGGACAATGGTGCTTGTGCCTAGGCTGTCTGCTTTTATGCGGAACCGGGCCTTCACATGGTAGTATGTAGTAAAGAGCAATTGCGACACCTACAGACGGACTGCAGACTGGATGTGAGCCTCCAACGCGGCCTGGGTGGCAGAACGAGCGGGGGGATAGCAATGAATCTCCTAACATGCACTGGCGTCCATTATTTCACTTCGAATGTCCTGTCGCTACCGCCAGCGCGGCCAGGGTAAGGTTCCAGAGCGGGTGCTGAATCTCCTACTATCTCCACCTAACGAAATTCACAAGGCTTTATCGTCGTGAGTAGCACTGCCATTTTCCAAATCGCTGGGCACTGAGCAAGCCAACACTGTGCACTAGTAACGCTGCCATTCAGATCCTGGGGAGCATGCCCACCTCAACGCCTGGTGAGGGGTAGCTAGAGTGGACGTTAAGGTTTGAGCAACCACTGAAGGATTACCTTGGGGGGAGGTATAACTACCTCATGTGGCTGCACTGCACCAGAGCCCCCACTCAGGAAGCCTGGCACTAAACATGCTCAGGGCCTTGGAGTCACTCATTTCAAGGAAAAACGTGTCCTTGTCGTCGCAGTGCTACTCTGCCGTCGAGCAACGCCACCAGCACGCAGAAAGAAGATATGCGGGAAACGGCTGCACTCTCGTGTCAGCGCTGCAACCTTTGACCTCACAAGCGCAGTATGCTATCTGGGTTAGCGGTGTATAGTCGACGGACGACAGAAGGCTTCCTGGCTTTTCCGCTCACCTGCGGCTCTTGGATTCACGCGGGCCCACCGCAACCTCAGTGAGGCTCCTTCCAATTCGTGCTCCGCGGCGCGCAGCCGACGGATAGATGCTATATTTTCTTGAGCTCTGCGCATTTCGCTGGGTCGAGGTACATACACGTGGTCATCCCCGCTGAGCTACGACAACGGAGCAGGCTACCTGTCCTGATAGGACACTGCGCAGTTGGTCTGAGTTGTGTGCCGTGCGGGAGTTTGACAGTCGCAGCGGGGAGGGAAAACTCGATCCAGTAGTGCCAGACAAGAATCACTTGGTGGAGACGGCGGAGGCAACAATACTGCCTAGTCTCCCCAGAGTGCTCAGATCTTTCACAAGTACACACTTAAGAGGTCCCCACCGTCGGTATCAATGGCGCTTCGAGCTCCGCTGTAATCCTGCACGAGGCACCTTGTGGGAGAAAGCTACAGAGTACCACAGCGCGTGCCAAAGAACGTACACCTTGAACCAGCTGCGCTCGGGAAAACAAAAATCGTGTGTTCTATTTTTGTTTGGAGCACCCATCAGTCCGGATGGCAAATAGTGCTGGTACCGGCCACTTTGTTTCCGGGGGGCCCACGAGCGTCAGAAGCCACATATGCCGCGGTCCCTTGGTGAATTACTCCAGCATGCTGTCTGGCGAAGTTGGCATTACTGGTGGGCATTGATTCATCGTGCGAGATACCTAGGAGTGATCTGCAACCCTCTCCAGACATTTTCTGTCCGGAATCTCGTTGGCAGCTTGCCAACTCAGGTTTCGAGAATGTCGCTGGCTCTGATGAAGAACGAACTGCGTTTTCATTTGCTCTGGCGTCTACCGGAGCTTTCAGCTTGCCTAAGCCGGACCGCCGAATCATTGGGGCAGGAGAGGCGGCTTGCACCTCTCTGGACGTGACACCCTCGGAACTATCCAAGCCTCTGGTTCCTCGAATGCTCGGTAACCCCTCCAAGCGCCTTAAAGGGGCGCCAAGCGACGTGCTCAGAGAAACAGCACCATGTGCAGGACTTTGACCTGCATCCGTAAGGCCTTGAGTAGGATCATTCTCCTGCCCACGGGCAATAACATAGAGTGGCCCATCACTGTTCGTAGATACCGTAACAGCGTTGTATGGCCCTCCACCAAGGCCCCCTCCTAGTAGAGGGGAGTAGGTCAGGAGTGTCGGGTCCAGTTGGGTTGAGGCTGTGAGATACGCGGATCCTGGAGCGCCTCCAGTATAATAGTAGACCTGCTGAGGAGCTGACAAAGTGCTTGACGATGTGTACAATTGTTGTGGTGCTACGGCAACGGTAGCTGGGCCGAGAGAGGAAACTGGAATCCCCGTGTTCACAGCCATGGGCGCACGAGGACTATTCGCCACAATCCCCGCGGTTACGGGGCCTTGGACTGGTGCTCCGTACGCTCCGTATGGGACTGCTCCAGCCCCTGATATTCCGAATCCTGTGGGGGACATGTAGGGCGGAAGGCCTGTTCCGCCGAGCGCCGCCGAAGCTGACTGCGGGTTCGCCAACAACGCGCCCGCGACATCGAGCGTTTGAGCCATCGACACGGCTGGGCTCACTGCAGCAACAGAAAGAGAATGGGGAAAAACGCCACTACTTCGACTGCAAGGCCACGCAAGGAAAGGGAGGATGGGCTACAGCGGGCACGACGAAGCGTGCGCACTTCCTCTTATCCACGACACGGTGCTACAACCCAATGACGAGGGCGCATGAAAGAAACCACAGTGACTGTTGCGCACACGGAATGATTAGCTGAAGCTTTTCCACAGTTTTCAGTTAACGGAATGAGAGCTGAAACATTTCCACAGTTTTCAGGTACAATCGCGGTAGTCTGGACCACAGCTTAGTTGCCAAGGCTGTCTCGCGAGCTAGGTATGTGGGAACATGCAGAACTCACTGGCTGCGCCAGGGACTTCCCTAGTTGTGTCCCACCAGTCAGCGGGCCTGCTGATCTCCAAGAGACGCCTGGCGTGTCGGTTACTTGCCCCGAAGATACCAGCTGGTGGCCCAGAAGAAGATTGCAAGAGTTCCAAATCTGATCTCAAAGTACGACTAAAGTCAGGTCTTGTGCGCGTGCGCCCTTACGGATGTTCTAAGAAACACTGCGTACGCCGACTGGGTTGGACGCAGCAATTCTCGGCAAGTCCTTGGGCACGTGAGGAAAGCGTGCGAACGGCGGATCTACGCAAGCAAAGCGACCGGCTCTCTTAGTGAACTCACAGAGGGCTCCTCCGAGACGGGCGAATTGGTCGAACGCGTTCGCAAGACCCATTACGGCTGCAGCCATCAACCGACGCCCTCTGGTCGGTGTGCTAGTCCGCACTTCCCAGTCTGTAGCGGTGGCCACCGTCGCCTCTTGCTTGTTTGGTATTTCGGGCGGAGGACCAGCCTCACTCGCCTTGGTTTTCGTCTTCGTTTCCTCTTCTGCGTCTGCTGTCGCTATCGGCTTGTCCCGGACGCTCAGCGACGAGGGGTCGTTGCTGCCTGCTTCGAGCCCCGCTAGTGCAGTTTTGCCTTCACGTCTTGAGAGCTTCATCGGTTGTTGATACTGTCTTGCTGAGGTTACAAGAGCTCGTGCGCCGTGGACCGCTGTCCCGTCTCCTCGGGCCGACTCGCCTGTCAGCTCTGCATCCGGAACATTGTCCGCAGTTACTCTTTCCACTGCCTCGGAACTCGAGCCATTCACCAAGGATGAGGCAGCGCCGCGAGGACCTGCACTTGTCGGGGAAAAACTCGCGAACTGCTCGCTCACAGCCCCGCTGTCCAGTTGCTGTCTGGTGCCGCTCTCAACAGATCGCTGGGTAAACACGTCATCGCGGTACTCTCTCTCTAACTCTTCGGAAGAATCCCTGTAATGCTTCTCGAGTGTGCGCCCTCCATCGGCGTTCACCATTCCCACAAAAGGGTCCGTATCTTCGTTTTCGAAATCCCATTGTTGGATCAGGGTGCTGTTAGCGCCGTATAGAATTGCGGATCCTGAGCGCATTGACAGGGGCGTTTGCTGGAACAGATGGTACATGTTCTTTCCCCAGCAACATGCCGAGCTGAACACGAGACAGGCAAAACCGTAGGTGTGTGTGTGTGATCTTGCTATGCCGTTCTGGTGCTCCGCTGGCCAATGGGCAGCATTAGATTAGAAGGGCGAGCAAAACGACACCGCCCCGAACTGGCTTTCCAGTATAAAGTTTCACTCGCAGCAAGAAATGCACCGTACAACAGAAAGTGAAAAAGTATCCTTTGACAACGGCTGCTGTGATTTGCTCAGCACACGCTAACAAACTTCGTGAACTTCAACGGACTTTGAAGTACGATGCAGAAGAGCGCGGAAAACCCTTGTGCTAGCGGTTGGGAAAACGCTCTCGACTGAGGCCCCGTAAAAGCATCGGCCTGAGACCTCACCACTTGTCAACTCTAAGGTTTCTCCCGTGTGGAAGGTTATCTTTTTCTTGAACTTGGTTTCGCCGGTCTGAAGTTTGTGGGGGTATGCTTCTTCCTCTGCCGCGGCAGAGGTCAACAGCTTTGTTGAGGCAGCCTGCTGCTTGCTGGAGTCGGCCTGTTACAGAGAATGACACGCAAACATAGACCAGAGGGTGCTGGGCCGCTAGGCACGTCTCCTGTCACGTGTAATAAGTGGGTAGATACGCGCCAGTCCTTTCTGACTTTCCTTCAAAGAAAGAACCACCAGCGGCAGATCTGGTCGGCACAAAGCCTACCCTCGAACAGTGACCGACCTACCGAAGGGGGACGGATACGAACACACAGACGGCCAAAACCATTTGGCCGCTATGCCGTTGTTCTCCCGGGGTAGGTAATCACTGACTGCACTCCAACAGCCACTGGCAATGACATCGTACAGCTGGGTCGCTGGGGACGTGTCGTGGATACTCTGGAGGCATATGGAGACGGGGGACTTTGCCCAAGCTATCAGCTACCTTCGGAGTCCGCGGCGGACTGCGTTCTCGCGGCTTTCACTTCACCCGACCAGAAAGAAAAAGCTTCTTGTGGCATGGTTGTCGACGCTGTCGAATTGATTGTGACACGCAAAACTTCTTTCTCCACACCCACACATACACTTATCCCTGCAGTTCGGAAAAACGGTTTTCGGTGCGGTCATGTTGAGTAACAGTTCTTTAGTTGAGACAGCAAGCACTCGCGTAGGCTAAACATGAAGGCCCGTGCGACTGTATTGACAAGGTGGGCGTGCAATCATTCAGATATATCTGTCTCATGTGCCTTGTAACACACACACTGCGGTTTGCTGCAAGTGCGCGGCTTCACCCGAGAAGAGAGACAAAGCTATGAGCATTTCAGCAGTGGTTGGCTGGGAAAATCTTATCGAACCTTGATCTTGAGAATAATAGCTAGATCTTTGAACGCCTCAACAGGCAACCTCCAGAGTTGTGGCAGCGGAGCAAAGACTGTGGGGGCCGAGGCAGGCGCCGGTGCCAGGTGCTGAGCTTCCAAGTACCGGGGCTGTCCTTGAGAAGCGCTTGTTTGTTGGCGCTTCTCAGAAGAACGGTAACCCAAGGGGTATCCAGGCTTCCCCAGGGGCTGTTTGGGCTGGGTGCTACTGCGCTCCGTAAGACCCCGGTGGGCAGAAGACATCGAGCTCGCCTGCTGCTCTGTCTTCTTTGTCGCGTGTCGTGGAGAGACACTAGAGAGAAAAGGCTGTGGAGAGGAAGGAGGAGTCATGGGGTATGCCCGCACTGGAAGATCGTCTATTGGTGGAGTGTCAGCGATCGCTGCATTTTCAGGAGACTCGGCAGGCACTCCTGAGCGAAGACCACAAGAGAAGCAGCATCTCCCAATCCAGAGTAAGCTCTCTGGTCAAACCTAAGAACGAACACCCCAGATCGGAGCTCTGAAGGGCACCTGTTCCAGAGAACCGCACTTCGGCTGGCTGCTGAAGCAGTCCGAACGGTCTATCCGAAAACCGTGTCACCCGGAAGAGACCACTCGTGCACTGTCTGCGCAAAGCAAGAAGAAACGCGTACCTGTCAAATGGATAGGGAAGAGGGCAAAAAAGAAGCACAGCAGAAGTACGGCGATATTCACGATGATGAGGAAGTAAACCAGTCGGGTGCTCTTGGTCACCATCAGCTGAAGCCGCTCCACCTCAGGCTGGGTGTCGGTTATCAAGGCTTCCTGTTTTCTTTCGAGCCTCTCCACTTGCCGGACATACTTCTTAAAGAGGATATCGGCCGACGAGCCATATGGTGGATTTTTCTCATCACGGGTATCAACGCGGCAGAACCAGCAGTGTCCGTGAGATTGTCCGAAACTGTCTTGGGCCGCAGTAGGGAGACGTTCTGCGCTGAAGCTCGACTGTCCTGGAGGCAGCGGTGGAAACGGTGATGGCACGCTAACTAAGTCTCTCTGGGGTACTTTCTCGAGTGCCTCTTTGGAAAACTCATTTGCCTTCATGTCGTTGGCAGAGCCGCCGCTCGGTTTCCGTTCTTCTCCCGAAGAATCCACCAGCTGAAAGCTGCATCGCGGACAACTAGCAGTCGGAGTAGCCACAACAGAGACACCGCCGCTCCGGGGCCTTGTGGTCTCGCCGTGCCCACGCACGTAGGCCGTTCCGCGTGAAGCACCCTGGTGAGCTTTCCGGTCCCCTCGGGAGGGGGCAGGAGAAGCGTCACTGGAGTAGCAATCCTTAGACCCTGCAGACAGGCCAGGCGAGCTACCTGGGCGCCGATACCGACTCCTACGACGTTGCGCCGGACTGACAGACGCACCTCTTTCGCATGTGACTCGTTCTGCCTTATTGGCACAACTCAGCTCGTCCTGTCGACGACCTTGCCATCTTACGCTTTGCCCCCCCGATGAGCTTCGCCTCAGGCTCGATTTCCTCACATGACTCCCTCGCCCTCTGCGTCGGTAGCGGGCAGGCCGATCAGTGCCCCCAGAAGCAACGGCGCCAGCTACTCGGATTTTAGTGACACGGGAAGGCACTGCGAGGACACGCCACGGGCTCACGGGGAGGAGTGAGGACCTAGAGTTTGCACGCTGAGCGACGGGTGATCGACACACAAGCAAGGTTGGCAGGTGTAGTCGGTCGCGCAAGTGCAAGCGCTGCGGTGGCTGCTGAGCAAACGAGTCCCCGCTTTCTGCTCGACTGTGGCCTTTGCAATGAAGGGACGCAGCAACACTGTCGTGGCGTGCTGACGGGGACGTCTGGTGGGTGGGGCGGACGGCCCTTGCCTTTTCCGTAGTGGCACAGTTGTGGATTTGAGAAGAAAGGCCCGCTCTTGAATCCCTCCGATCCGACCGTGGCGAGGACTCCTTAGAGTGTGTGTCAAATCCAGGACCGACAATCTCCACGCTGACGCTGTTTCGTCTCTGTAGCAGATCCGTTCCGGCTTGAAATTCACGCGAGTGCTCGTGGGAACCTTCCTCCTTCTTTTCTGATCGTTTCAAGACATCCAAAGCTGCTGTTGCCGTGAACCCCTGTGTAGGCTGCTGTCGCTGCAGGGTACCGTAGTTCGGAGATGACCCTGGTAGCAGTGAATTCGGGGGCAAAGGGTCCGGGCGCGAAGGTCCAACTGTAGCGATTGCATTCTCTTGACGAAAGCTTGCATGTCCATACCCGGTGTCGAGGTACTCCTTGTGAGTGTGTGTTTTTTCTTCAGCTTTCTCATTTTGTGCCCAGCCCGGCGGTTCTTGCGTCTGCAGAACGCCTGTGGGGTGGCACGCACTGCAGTCAACAGAGTCTGAGGGCCAGCCTGCTCCGGCAGCGATGCCAGACATTCCATCTGCCCGAGTCAATCCATAGACAGCTCGGTTTTTTTCCGACGCTTCCGGGTGGTTGTGCGAGCTTCCGTGTCCCTGGTCTCTGCTATCCCCGGCCAGGAAGCTTCGCGGGCTCTGATCTAGGGCTGATCGAGAGGCGAGTATCTGGGACCTACTTGCCACCGCGGAACACTCAGGAACCTTATCTAGGTGGATTTTTTCGGGAAAAAAGTATTCCTCCAGAGAGATGGGATGTCGAGGGTCTGAGGCCAGTCTCCTCAGAGGCTGCGGAGACGATGAGGCTAAGCTGCCACATGCTGAGTATTCTCCTCCGAGTTCGCCGGGCTTCGGGTAGACAGGGCAGTGCGACAGGTTCACATGCTGACCATGCGCGTAGTCCTTTATCTGGATTGGCGTGCGAAGGAGCTCCGGCGCTTGTTGTTGTGGCGGGTCGCACCCAGAAGAAAGAGCTACGGACCCTACGGCGAAGCGACGTCGCGAGAGTTGCTGCGCAGAAGGTGGTGAAACGTCTTCTTCCTGAGGGGATGTGGACGAGCTTTTAATCGCGGAGTCGCTGGTTGACAGATTCTGTGGCAAACACATTGTTTTCAGCTGATTAGTCGGTTTCGCCGTTGCTGCAGACAACCGGTCCTTAACACGCCTGCACATACGACTAGGCATCGGGAGCTCCTACTGCTTGCGAGTTGCTGACATGGAGGAAAGTGTGACAGCAGTTTTCTCGTGTTCACGAAAATACTGCGCTACTCAGCACTTCTGGCAGAGCTTGGTGACGGCTGCAGCATTACCGCGTCGGATAGAACTCCGTCGCGCCTGCAGGTGTCATCCCCCGAAATTCCCTTTCTTCTGCGGGGTGTCCGCCTTTCGGCTGCACTACTCTAGGCTCAGAACCGTCGGGCTCATCGAACCGGCACCTGTATGCTTGGAAACCATTGCGGACAACCCTGCACTCATGGAGACACTACGAGAACCTGCCGCGGGGAGCAAAGAAAGGTAGTCAAAAGGTCACACAGCAAACAGAAAGGTGCAGTGGGCTTACTGGCGTTCTTGATTCGCCTGAACTGAACGCCGCCCGCGGGTCCAAGCTGATGGCTGTGCTGGCAACGACAGCAGCCTCGTCTGTTTGGCCCTCTTCCTCGGAGTCTTTTCCCTCGCGGTTCCCAGTCCGCGGTCGCCAGGATGGTGAAGCTGCAAACTCGGTGGGGTCCAGACAGTGAGTCCGTTCGTCCGGCTCTGCTGGAGGCGTCTGTCCCCCGCAGTCCCTGCGCGGTCTGTCATCCTCCATGAGTAGTCCACGCTCGTCTTCCCCAGAAACGAAACAGCTCTCCTGGTCCCCACCATCTGGCGGGGCGTCTGTGAGGCCGCTCGAGCCTCTCGCTACTTCTGTGCCATCCATACCTGGACCCGTCTAGTGGTAATGGAGACGCCCAAGGCAAGGCTTCTTAAGCCTGCGTTGGATAGGGCTTTTTGCGGTGAGAGGTCAAACACTTCGCTTTCTTCATCCTACAGCTACTGATTCCGACCGTGAACCTTGCAGGACAGAGGAGCTGCGCGGCGGCCTGTGACCAGGATTTGTTGAAGGAGTGCGACTGGGAGCTCAGAAATTCTCCCACACGTCCGCAGGCGGAGTCAAAATAACGGAGAGTCGTAGGCAAGTGTCCCGCTATTTAGCTGTATTATGCTTCAGCGGGAAAGAGCCACCCCTTCACGTTTGTATGCCCCTGCGGTCCCCGGCGATTCGCACCAGCGGCGACGCTCATGGACTCTTCTCCCAGACTTCCTACACGCGCCACTCCCTTCGCAAGCGGTGACCGACAAAAGCGATCTAGCGTACAAGAAACAGTCGAGCCGGGCTTCGGAGGTCATCCTTGGTGGCGTTATCGCGGTATTCGCTGCCGCACACCTGATATCTGCAGCGAGTACAGGAATGACCACGCAGGAGCGGAAATAGCAACAGAGCCGCCACCTCTATATGAAAGCACCTGCTCAGCTAGTCGCACGAGGTTCCCAGTCATGAAGTCAGGAAACCGCAGGGCCAGTCTAGGCACCTCTCAGCACGCAGGTTGAGCGTGCCTCATCAACTCTTGTCACCAATAGAAGTTCCGATCAAGTAAAGTCCGAAGGGAAAGAGAAAGGGATAAAACTGTGGTCAGCACGGAAAAAGGGAAACTCGGTGTAAAATAAAGCAGTCCAAAAGCCATCACCCCGGCGTCTTACCGGGACAGAGTGAAACCTTGTGTCTCAGCGCTTCCACTCAAGAAGCTCCGAAAGAACAGCATTCCATAGGCGAGTTTCTTTGAACCCCCCGATTCGTTTCGTACTGCTTTTTTTCAAGAGCAGCTATCCATCCGCGTTGGCGGATCCTTCGTCTATGATGAGTACCTCCATCAGTTTCTGAGGCATGCAGAGCTCGGCGTCAGTGACGGTCTTCTAGAAAAAGCATGCCCGGGACGTGAAGAAGGAACAGCAGACGCTATAGTTGTTGGCTGTGACTCACTCAGCATTTTACCAATGGCTTCTTGAAGTTGCGGACTTCACGCAGGTTCACACTCCCGACTGGAGTTACGAGAGAAGACATGCTCCAAGCGGGCTTTTTCTACAGGAGGCTCTCCACACACCTAGGTGGGCACAAGATGAGAAATGGTGCTTTTCCCGGGGAACCGTGACCGTCGATAAGCTTCAAACCAGTTGCACATAGCGCGAGTCAGCCCATGCGTCGGCCGTACAGTGAAGATAGTCTACGGGCAACCGGGAAAGCACGATGTGGCTACAGTATCCAGGTGAAAAATCCAGAGTATATATTAGCGTAACTTCATGCCCAACTCCGGCTGCAACACCTGTAGCTGTCCATCGTATAGGGGCTCTGGTACCGATGTCGTCCTCCTTCAAGTAAAATGCAGTCACAGCGTTCCAAACCCCAGCATCAAACATTGTTTACGTGTCAAAGGAAGCCCACAGTTTGGTACTGTTGCACTGACGAGTTGGTTTGCTACAAACTTCGTTGCCTGTAGGTAGTGGAATCTTGCAGCTTAACTGCAAGGTGATGAATTGCGGAACACGCAAGTAACCACATGACCAACGCGACACTAGGCTGTCGGTGTAGCGCTACGCGATCCCACCTGCCCAGCCTTGGGGGCTATGCCCATCTGTGAGTATCGCTTTAGGGGAAAATTTCGATCAGATAAAGCCCCTGGGTTTACTGCTGGAATGTAACTGCTGTGATTCTTCTGTCTACACGGTCGTTCTCAAGTAGGACTGGGGCAGATATAGATTCCCTCTGACGGCAAACAAACGGCATTCAGATACGGTTTCGTTGTTTGCATGCGCTGATTACGAAACTGAGCATTCTGCGGGAGCCCAGCCATCCCGTCCATGCTTTGCTTTCTCCAAAGAGAAACTACAAGGACTCAAGCAGTTGTAAACATCGCTTTTTCTTTCCTCTGGCGCGCCTTCAGTAGTGCCGGCGCTTGTTTTCGTGGAACGGAGTGGACTCCTGTCAGTGTACAAAGGTTTCGGAAAGCCCGGAGTGTTCGTGAACTCCCTGCTGAATTGTCTTGAAGTAAACACCGATGGGCTGAGGGGGGGTACGCGACAGTTCTTTCATTAAGTGGTGGTCTCTCTTCGTAACGGTGACACCCCGGTGCGTGCCCAGCATAAATCAAAAAGGCTTACATCCTGTGGTAATCGAAACAGAAATACCCTTTCAGTCAACCGTTGCGAACTGACATGGCGCCCTTCCCCCCTTCGGCTTCCTCGGCTGGTGCAGGTGAGGGGACGTGTACAGCAGGTTTTCATGTCACTGTGGAATTTTGCGGCGGCTTAGAACAACTGACGTCCACGAAGAAGAAGACCCTTCGGCTGACGTTCGTGCCGCAAAAAAAGCCGCTGCCAACTGCTACCGAATCTTGTCCCGACGAAGCCTCTCGAGAGAAGGCATCGCAACAGCCTGTTAAGTTGTATCAGTTAGTCTCCTTCCTCAGCGCGTACATCATCACAGAAAGACCAGAACTGTTTGCAGAGGGGTACGAGCCTCGAGTCGCGAAGAGTGCAGGCGGGCCGACAGACGCCGCCCACAGTGCACGTTCATCTGCAGGATCGCAGGGAAGTGAGGTAGCCGTGTCGTCGAACCATAACGGCACCGGCAATGACAGCCGGGAGTCTGTATTTTCACTAGATCTTCTGACATCCGGTTCTCTCGCTCCAATGCGCATCCGACCGGGTGTTTTATCACTTGTTAACGATGTCGACGCTGAGGTCGACGGGGGTATGGAAGCTCCCGTCCCCGAAGGAGCGTGCGTGACGTTTATATCAACTCTCCATGGAGGATGAGGTCACACCCTCTGCTCTTTCAACACGAAGATCATTGCAGTATTCGAGTTGTTTTTCTCTACCAGTTTAACACTATGTTTTCCTCTTTTTATGGTCATTGGACAATGTGTACGTCGAACGTTGATGATGTACATATGTACTTTTATGTAAGGCAGAAACTGGATGCTAAGGCAGCTGTGTTAGTGAGCCTTCCTTTGATTTGGTACAGTGGAACACACCAGATCAGAATTTCATGCTTGGCTCTACATTCTTGTCGCCCGAAGAAGCCCAATGTGATGCCTCTCGCTGTGATGACTCCATCGTTTCTATAGTTCTATCATTCCCGCGTGTAACAAACACATGAGGTCCAAGCCCTCAATAGTCTCTCCTTAGCTATGTGACGGAGAGGGTGTTCTCCACGGGATGCAGAGCTGCTTGTGTGGCTGATTACACCTTCGAGCATTGTACGGGACCCTCCGGACACCTTTCAATCCCCTGTTCCTCAAGGCAGAGGGAAGAAACACATTCTAGAGGTACATGTACGTAGGCGTAGAGTCCAGGAAGTTTTTGTTCAGGATGATAGATATCCATGTCTCTAGGCAGCTGGTGTGCTAGTGAACGCTTTTTACTAGTACGGAGAAAAAGAAACTTCATCCTCGAAAGAAAGAGACTACGCATATCTCTACACAATGTGTCCTTCTCCCTAGGCACGCGCAAAGCGTCCAGGCTTGAGTTTTCGGGTACCTCAGGAAAAAACCCACAGGCGACAGACACCACCTGAGCCAGCGCTCTGACTCGAGATGGACACACCATCAGGAATCTTCATCATGCAGCTTTTCCGCAGTACCTCTTGATAACCGCTTTCCCGGAAACTTCCATCAGTCAATAAGACCCTCCGATTCATTGTGCCAGCAAATGACAGAACAGAGTCTCCTTGACTTAGGGCAGTCATTTTTCTACAGATACCAGTCTCTCTTTGCCTTTCAGAATGTTCACAGCAGTTCACCACTCACACCACCCCTCTGTCTTTTTCACCATCACACTAATGAGATTAAAGCCACGAGAGGAGAAAAGGAATGATGGCACGGTACTCCACATAGAACATCACCAGCTGTCGCTACCTGATCTTGATAGAAAAGAAGCCTCAAAGTGAGAGAAGACCTACAATAGAAGACAAAGAAAAAAGACGGTGGAACCATGCACGCCTACACTCACTTCACTGCTTCTTCGCCTCGGAAAGTAAATTATCAAGACCAAATGGATCTGAGATATCCTGCGAAGACAGAAAGAAGTAAAACAAACGAACAAACCAACAGTAAATCCTCAGCCACAATCCTTTTACAAAGACGACGTCAAACGACCGCCAGGGCCTGCTCTCCCCGTCAAACAGAATCTCCTATGAGTTGAGATTTTGCCATGCGGTAGAACGTGGGTGCATGGAGGGATATACATACATATCTATTGTGGGACAAGAAATGCGCATATCTGTACACAGAGAGAGAGAGCCCCAGTCCAGTCTCCCCATGAGGAGAATACCTGACCCAGGAAAGTTTAGAAAGCTTGCGTAAGAGCCAATAGCAAACGAAGAAGTCATTCCGTTTCTTAGGAACCAAAAGAAAGCTGATAACCGACAACTCACTTTCTCAAATTCCACAGGAGCCGTACGTGTGTAGGTGCTCCGATCAGCCCCTGCAAAGGAAGGAACTTCACTAGTGTTGCTGAAAAAAAAAGAGAGGAGAAGAGGAGGAAAAAAGAAGCCTATCCTATCCTTCTCGTCCCAAAACAGAAATGCTCGCTAACCAAGAAAGACGATAGCAACAATGAACCTGGAGGGAGTGGTATAAACATCGGCACGTGCTCCACATTCCTTAATTGCATGGAAAGTCTGAATGAACACGGAACGAAGCAACGAAAAAATTTCACCACGTCGATAAGCCCCGCGGCGCTATCCTATCTAGACAGATAATCGGTAGATAAATAGACAGATAGTTACGTAGACCGGTAGTTCTTTGTGGATGTGTAAGCACGTCCATAAGCAGATTGAAGGAAGGAAGTACACATCTATTCTATATGCTTGTCATCAACATACAACTATAGAGAAGTAGGTGGAAGAAACCTTCGAAGCCAAGAAAGTGACGAGGTAGTTTGCACGACTTCTTATTTGACACAGCTTACCCAACCGCATTAAGAAGACGTTCCCGTGAGAAGTGATAGATAGCCGCTGTATTCTCTCTTGCTGAGAAGAGTGGCTTATCATAGAGATTGTAAGCGTCATCATTTCCTCCATCAAACCCCTTTGCGCACAAACACACGAAGAAGGAGACACAGCCAACACATGAGGAGACAAATTTTACGTTGAAGCGTGCCGTAATACAACTTCACCTCTTCTCCCTATACACACGACGTATGAATATACGTAGAGATGCGCGGATGGGAAATGTGTACGCGTGGCGCGACGGTCCCCCGGGGGGAGGCGGTACCTAGAGACACTCTCTCGTTTTACTCTTTCAGACTGGCTTGTCCTGATGAGACGTGAGAAAAGAGACGAATGTATTCAATCGTCCTTCTAGATATCTATAGACAAGCCCTAGCACCGCACTACACTTGAACTTATATACTATATATATATATATGTGTATCTGTGTGTGCCAGGTGGGTACGTCTCGTAAAGAAAACGTAAATGCATGTACTGACTCCAGTAAATATGCACGGTGTACATATAGATATATATATATATGTACGGCGGCAGCACGAATCCCGTACTGGGTAGCCACTGAGTGTGACTGCATATATTTGATAAACATTCACATATATGTGGATGTAGAGATCGAGACGAACCAGACCGAGCGTATGTGCGTGTGTAGAAGGAGAGAAGAGGAATCTTACAGAATCAACACCAGCAGACTGGTTGAAAAGCCTCGTATCGAAGACAGCATCTCCTCCCCCAGCCTTTTTAGTCGGGGGTAGCCCTAGAGCAACACGCTCGCTAACATCGCGATCTTCGTCATTCCTTCCTCGCTTATTTCTCTGAAACAATACAATCCGCAGAAATAAATCTCAACAGCAATAATCCTTACCTCGACCCAAACTCACCCCGCAAGCAGACGGGAAGTAACTGCACGCATATATATATTTAACTGCATGCATGCATATATGTATACATATGTATGCTCACACGTACGTATATCTTGAGTGAAAGAGAAGAGGAGAATGAAGAAAATCTTACACCTGAATGCAGAAGTCGTGCGTCAGTCGAAAACGAGAACACAGCTGGACGGGTGGCTACGGATCAGCAGATACGCGTGCATGTAGACAGAGGTAGATGCAGAGAGATATAGATGTAGGAAAAAAACAAAGATGAAGACACATGTAGGTAGCGGTAGACAGAGATAGATGGGCATAGATCTGACGTACTGGCCAAGCGGAGAAACCCAGGATAAAAGAAAATGAAGAAGAAGGTCGTGACTCCTTACTTCCAGCCGCATTTCTCTCTCAATTTCTCTCTGTCGTTCTCTGACAAGTGCATCTCGCTTTCTCTTTTCTTCTTCTTCCTCAGGATTAACATTTGCACCGTCCCCGCCTGCGGCTTTCTTCTGTTGTTGCTGCTGGAGAATGTTAGACCTGTCGCCATGCAGTGTACATACACATACACCACGTCACAGTGTGTAGAGTCCTACAAAGAAGACGCCGACCATAGCTTGTCGGTTGACACTTTGCGAAGACAAACGAACGTTTCAAGGAGAGAGATTCGATGGATCGATCCATCTCCCTCAACCTCACATGCTTTCTCACAGGAGAGACAAGACTGACGTAGACAACTCTCCAAAGAAGAAAAGCGAAGATCGAAAGAGAAGGAAAAGAGAACAGGCAGATAGGCAAAGGGAGCATATGTATTACGTGATGCGGAATCTAGGCACGAAGACATGATGTACATGTCTACATATGTATGTGTAGAAATTTGAATCTGCAAGTGTCCATCCTTTGTCTGTATAAGAACAACGGATGGATCGATACATTCTTCCCCGAAAACGTATCCATTTTTCTGGCAGTGGTACATACGTACGATATCTGAATGAAGAAAAGTTTCTCAGAGAGAAAGAGAAATTGGAGTCGGAGTAAACCCTTCATCGATGTCCTACATGTAAACGCTTACACCTTTTTAAGTGAAAGAACACAGTTTATGTAAAGGCACAAACAACTCCACAGGTAGATCTACCTATTTCTGGATAGTAAACGACGAGGCAGAGAGGGGTGTAGCCACACACGAGAGGCAAATACCACCTGGTACAGGGGACTCCACGACTGACTCTGAAACGAGTGCGCGGCAAACGCCTTCACCTGCACATGAATTAACGTGAGAGTTCCACATAAAAGAAAGAAAAAAAAAATCACCCTGTAAATAACAAGAAAACAGAAGAAACCAAGAAGAGAAAGGAAACAGAACGAAGAGAACAAAACACAAAAAGCAACTAGGAGGAGGTACGAATGGATGTGTGTACCTCTCTGCTCTAGCCTGAGCGGCAAGAAGACGAAGTTGCTGTTCTCGCATCTCTTCTTCGCGGATTTTCTTCTGTTTTTTTATTTCATTACGTAGTCGAATCTCTTCTCTTGCTTGACGTTCAGCGATGTACAAAGCTTCAGATAAGCTTGCAAACTTATCGTTGATAGAGACCTGCACAAGGACAGTGAACAAGAAGAAAAGAACAGAGTATGTTGTTGTACATTTTTCCTGTACGTACACCACACGAATACGTTTATCTCGTCTTCACGAGAAGAGACAAAAGAGAAGATAAAGCGGCACGGGATGATTGTCGAAGAACCAACCGACTCAGCAAATGTCATTACTTTCTTTAAAAATGTCTTCAACGGTAGACTCTGAAAGGTTCCTCTCATCTCCCTAACAAGTTACAGTCGTGGTAGCAAACGTATCAAGAGTGACGGGCGAGGGGTGCATGTACACTGGAATCATGATGGGAAATAAGTCGATTCATGCGAGATAAGAAAGAACAATGGAAATGTTCCAAACCCCGGAATCTTTTTCTGTGAACACGGAGAGACTCTCATCTGAATGGATATACACATCCGAAGGTATCCCTAATACAACCGCCATGTACAGAGAGCTAGCTCTTTTCAGCTCAACGTGGAGAAGCACTTTCAGATGTCAAGACAAGAGTGTATCATCTTACATCTTGAAGATTTCTCCCATCTGCTTGAAGCCTTTTATCAAGAGGAATTGTATAACCTTTCTGATTCTTCCAGTTCGAAATACTTGGAGGAATCTTCCACTCTGCTTGATCTTGCTGAGTCAACTTCCCTGAGGAATAGGTCCACAAAGAACTGGCAGCAGAAGCGTGAGTCTGTTGACGTGCATGCGTATGACCGGCCATGCTGTCGCTATGGAGAGCAAGCGGGAGGGCAAGAAAAAAACGAACTCTAGAAACAAGTTGAGAGGCTTCTAGAAAAAAGAAAAGAGAGTACGCAAAGAAGGTGCCATCTCAAAGAACGCAGGAACGCGGATGGGTAGACGGACAGAGGTGATAGATGGCAATACACTCACGACCAAACAGGTAAGAGAGAGTGAATGTGTGAGTGAGTGAATAATTCCCCTCAGCAGAGGAGAACAGACAGAGAAGCCAAGTGATGTATCTATCTCCTCCTTCCTGTTCTCTTCTCTCTTCTCTCAGATACAGTGCTCTCATCTTTGGATCAAGAAACTCCTGAGCGCTAGATCTATCTATCTTCCTTCTCTTTCACCGCTTGTCTTTTTCCTCGGGTAATCATTCATTTGGTCTTACTTGTAGGCGAATGCAAGACCGGAGGAGGGGGACTGCCACTCCCAGCAGCAGGAACTCTCTTATGTCGAAACTTCGGAGGGTTCAGAGGATCAATTTGCATGTCCTCTACTCTTAAGACGCGCTGAGCACATCCGCTGTTATGGCCTGCATCCTGAAAAGAAGAAGAGAAGACGGGGGAGAGGAAAAGAAGAAGAGACAGGTAGATCCACCAACCAAGTCGCGTTCTTTTATGATGAGTAACTACAGTACAACGGGAAAGCGGGCACATTTCTCCAGTATTCTTCTTCCAAATGGGGGCTCGACGAAGCAACTGCATTCTACGAATGGCCTTTTCCAAAGAGGATAGATAGGCGTTTCTCTGAGAGACGTTTTCCTCAAAGAAAGCACGCAGTTATGTGATATCTCTATTCAGGATCATATACGTCTACCGTCTATAGCTATCTCCATATCAATATCTATTCATATAAATAGATAGATAGATAGATAGGTCGTTCTATACGCATCGCCAGCCATCGGAAACTAGGCATGTAGAGGAGATACGAGTGAGAAACAGACGCGGACAGTATGTATAAACGTCGTCGTCTAAAACATCCTGCACGGCATCTGCTTTAGCACTAGCTGCATTCCACTGACATACAGCTCTCTTTCTTCTCTATCTTCCTTTCCTTCGCTCTCTGTCGTCACCTCAGCTCCTCTCTCCTTCTCTCTCTACCTCCCAAGACTCTCACTAGCTCCTCACAGACACCCACGCTTCTCTCACAGAACAGCCACGAAGAACCTCCGCTACTCACCTGTTGCGCAGGAGTATACCTATAGAACTCCACTGCACCCCGGTCGCAGGCCTTTTTGACTTGACTAGCTCCAAGCTTCTTCTCTAAAGCCGCTTGTAAGGCTGCCTTTGTCCTTTCAAGTTCCTTTTGTTCTTCTTCTACACTTGGCATCGCATTCCCAACCTAAATAAAACGAGAAAAGACAGAACGTCCTCTTCGTTGATTACTTGTTCCTGATCTCACAGAAGAGACATATGTTGTATCTGATTCTTCTCTTGAGAAAAGAAACATTCTCTCTACTCAAAAGAAGACAAACGGGGTGAAGACAATCGGTGATCAGTCAGTCGTGCATGGTATCTTTCCGGGATCAACAGAGAAACAAACAAGACGTTGAAAAGAAATGCAGCACTGCAACCGAATGACCAGAAGTGAGACCAGTCTACGAATGCAGGGGGGGAGAAGAACTCGAAATGAAGAAGCGCTCTATGAAACCTATCTGAATGTGCAACTGTCCTTGTTCTGCTCCTCGTACGTGTAGACACCTCCTTCTGAAAGAAAACACTTGCGCATGATACAATTCCGCTATCTCGATCTTCTTCCAGATATCTCGTGTGCTCTTGAAAAATCAAAGAAGACACGAAGACAGACTACCCCTGTAGTATAGTACAAAATAAAACAGTCGGTACGAAGTCGAAACAGGGTAGTTGACGGTGAACCAGTGGCTGAACAAAATATGATTCTTTGCATGTCTTAGCCTACTATGCGGTGTGGAAAGTCATTCCGAGTGAAACCGGTGGTTTATAGTATCCATCATACGTTCCTCTCTCCTTCATGGTCGACTTGCCTTCTGTCTCCGCTAACTCACTGGTCACATAAAGAGAACGACTTACCCGTTTAACCACTTGAATTCCGGAAGATGTCGAGACAACAACTTTATTATCGTCAATACCTTCAGCAGCTTCAGGCGTAGAATAGATCATTTTCTTATCGGAGTTTTGCTTGATAATCACATCATAAGCAAGCTTTCCATCTGCTCCAAGTTGCAGAGCGACTGTCGACGGCATTCCCTGCGAAGAGAGCGGCGAAGACATCCGAGAGACGCAGATGGATGGCGGGGATCACAACATACAGAGGTTTGCATGGACAAGGTCTGAAAAGTGTTTTGTAGGCACGGAATGGAGATGATAGATCGGCTGATCGTAACAAAGGTTAGGCGGAAGAAAATGAATGAGAAACGAAGAAGAGAGGAAGACGCGTCTGGTGTGGCGAATGAGGACGAAGAGAACTACGTAAGTAGGAGGTTTCACAGCGTCTTCGGCTTATATACGAAGATCTCCGACGTAAAAAGCGGAGGCGTTCCGTCATTGAAGAAGGGACTACCTGAGATAGAAGACGGCTGAAAACAAAGGAAGTACTACATGAGAAAAATGTGAATATACAAAGAGGACGACAAAGGGAGAAGGGAAGGGAAACAAAACTACAGGCATTCGATCCGACTGACAGGCTTCTCCCTTTTCGTAAGAAAAAACGATCCCTCCACACGTCTATTGTGTATGGACACATGAACAAGAAACAGTCGTTATCAGCGAGCGACAAGAACGAATGATCTCCACCCACGTGTAGACTAATAGCAGATCGAAGAAAAGAAACAGAAGAGAAATGAAGTTGATTTCTACGACGTTGAATCGCTCACCGTCTTCTTCTTTCCAAGACCAAGAGGATATTGAGCAACAGGTATCTCAGGGAAAGCACCCCCACCCCCAAAATCTTCTTCGGTTCTGGGGATGAATCCCTGTCTTCGTCCATAAGGCGGTGGACCTCCCTCTCTTCTCCCTCTTCCATCACCTAATCCCAGACCTCGTGAATTCATCATCTGCCTTTCCTGAGAAACTGAAGATGCTAAAGCTGCTACAGCTCCAGCATTGCCACGTCCATACAATGCCCCCGTCCTTACTATTTCCATTTTGTCGCCTGCTGAACTCCCCCCTCCTCTCCCCCCTCCTGCTGCTGTTGCAGCTCCTTTTCGCCCGCTAAAAGATTCATTGCTGTCTTCCTTCAAATGAGCTCTTCTTTCTCGTGATGAGTATAAAGACGCGATAGAAGACGTCAGGGCATAGGACCCTAGGCTAGCATCTGCGACGGTAAGATCCTCTCGTCCATGACTGGAGGCACCGGTGCTATCAGTCGAGGAAGAGGAGATCTGAGAGTGTGATGAAGTGGGAGCAGGAAGACGTCTAGAAAAAGAAGAGGGAAGGAACACGACAGTGGAGAAGAATGAAGAGACAAGAGAATTGAGAGAAAAGACCTGTGTCACTGATATAGAGAAGAGACACGCTAGAATTGAGCAAAGACTTGAAATAAAGTTCCTTCTCATTTCACGAGAAGGGGGAGTAGCACAGAATCGAACTCAAGACAAATGTCATAATGAGAAGCTTACATCAAGAGAGGTATGTGTAGAGGAATGGTAAATGAGAGAAAGACGGAGAGAGAAAAACTGAAGCCACGTATGCACATGGAGAACATATACAGATGATGTCACTTGAGAGATACCTATTTACAGGTACCGACGATCAAAAGACATCCCTCTTAGTCCACCTCTGGTCTCTGTGCGTTTTCTACAGAACGAGAAAGCCGTAACTCCGAAACCGATGAAGGGAGGTAGTAACCAGCCTCTCTGGAAGGTCGCAAGTAGACGCATGCTCTGCACGCTCTGACAGATGACGACCTGTGAAAGAACTCTGAAAAGCGAACTGGAGACTTCCTTACTTGGTCTGGCTTAAGATACACGGCTGGGTGTGTACAAACGTACAGAAAGGAAGACGTACCGATAGCTACACAGACATGAATGTACGGATGTATTTCAAACAGTCCTTTCTGTCGTCAGATCATGTAACGCATATACACGCATCTTGATAGAAGACTTACGTAGAGATAACTAGACATAGATCGACCATACAGAGTACGACTGTATACAGCTTGTGATGGTGTCTAATTTTACCTGAGAAAGTCTGTCATTTCGGTACGAGGAATGGAGGAGCTGGATTAAAAGAAACATGTCAGGGCAGACGAAGGAAACAGAAAGATCGGAAGAAGGAAAGGAAGAGGAGGACGAAGGACAAGAAGAGACAGCAAGGTCCTTTTCTGAAGAGCGGGAACCGGCGTGTTCAGGACTGAGAAGGGTCGAGCCTTGAGAATGTAAACCGAAGCATTGAGCGCTGATAGCTCTCCTAATAAATTCCGTGTTTCTTTGAGAGGAAGATGACGAAGAAAGCGGAAAGATAACAAGAAAAACGAAGAAGTGAGAGACCGACGGGGAGGAGAGCAGAAAGTCGCAGAGGAGAAGACAGAACAAAAAGAAACAGACACTTTATCGAGCTTCCTAGGGCTATTGGATGCAGACAGACCGACCGCGCGGCTCTCAGTGGCTTTCTGAATCGAATACCGAAAAAAGACGGTGATCTCAGCGCCCCTGCCTTACTCCAGAGAAGGCGAATTGCACCACAAGGTAAAGTAGGTATGCAGGGGCACCCGTACCTATGTGACGACCCCCCTCTCTAATGGGTTGTGGAGAAGGAGGGAAGAAAGAAGGATGGCGAAGAATGCCAAGAGCACAAAGCATGCGGGAACAAAAGAATACAGACACGCGTCTTCGTCCTCCAGTGATACGACCGTAAAACAACAGAGGACAGCAAAAGATGGGAAAAAGTGTAAAGTAAAGAAAAAGCAACAGGAACTAGACGACAAAGAGAAGTAAAACCTCCTTAGGAGACACCCATGACAAAAACTGAAAGGAGAACCAAAAACGGAAGCACTGCCAAAGAAGCAAGTCCCGCAAGGATGACACGGGGACTGAGCGGCCGAGGACGTGTAGGCAGACAACCCCGGAAGGTAGAGTTTCTCTAGAGACGAAGTAGGACGGAACGCCGGAAACTTGCTTGAATTCCCGCGAGAAGGATTCAGTACCCGAAGAAAAAGCGGCGAACGCATGCAGAGAGAAAAATAGCAGCAACCGATCTGAAGAAGCGGAACATCTCTCTCCCGTCTGCAAATGAAACGATGAGAAAAGAGGATAACATTCAGGTGAGTTCTTCACAACAATAGAACCCGGCATGTAAGGTGCAACATGGGGGTTCCGTCGTTTGGTCTCCGCGTCTGGGCAAGAAGAAGTACCGCTGTCTCGAATTTGAGTTCGAGCCGGCGGTAGTTCCTCTCTTCTACATACAATTTACCCCAGTACGGCCTCTTTCGCGATGTCCTTCCGATTCTTCATTCGTAACGTGCATTCGGTTCGTGGTGGGAAGTGCTCTCGTTTTCCCAGTACAAGTAACTCAGTCGCCGAGAACAGTAGTTTTGCCGCAACAGGGTGAAGCGTGTTCTGCCAAGAGAGCCGTGCGGCGGACTTTCGCGCGGCTGTCATTGTGGGTAAGGCTGAAAGATTCGGCTAACCGCCAGACTGGAAAAGGACTTGTGGGACTGTCGCTGGAGTCCCAGTACTCCCCGGGGATTCCTACAGACTTGCTGCGTCTTCTGTACACTCCATCTTCGATAGCGAGGTGGGTGTATATGTACAGAAAGGCAGGTGTATTGTTTGTACAACGCCGCTCCCTGCTTTAATTCTCAGTCATTACCGGCGTCACTAGGAATTTAGGAAGCACTGTGGAGCCACAGTCAAAGGGCGGTAGACGCCGCAAAACAAACGGTGTGAAGAGTAGTTCATCTTCTTGGCTCCTCCCACCGGACCTCGAATCCAGTGGACCCCACGCCCCTGTTAGTAGCTTAGGACAGCAGTGAGAGTTCGAGTCAGTAGCTGTGTGTACCCGTTCTGCGGCTTTCGTACGTGAGTATAATGCAACTTGACGCTGCCACCGCTTGGTAGCTTGTGAGAAGGGTCGTGACCCGGAGTGAATTTGAAGGCTCCTCTCGCTCCCGAGTTCGCCCCCCCCCCCTCACATCCCCGACAATGCGATAGTAGGGTTCAGCGTAAGCAAGCCCCCAAATGCAATTGTTATATGTAGAAGGCCAGGAAAGTCGTCAGTTCGGTATGTCCAGTACAGATGAAACAGTCGCGTCCTAGCTCTGAACACGGAAGGTTTCGACATTCTCCGGCAGGAGGTTTTTTCTTTGAAGGACGCGAAGACATGAATTGAAAATAAGCATCGCAAAGAGAATGCCCTCTTTCGCACTCCTTCGGCCCGTATCGGCAACGCAGCAGCGTCTTCCGAACTCCCCTCTCACCTTCCGCGACAACAGCGTGTACCAAATCATGCCCGTTCTTGGCAGGTGGTTAACCCACTTCCAGCCGGTTAAGAACCTCCGACAGCGCTGCGACTACCATGAAGCCAGCACGTCAGGCAACGCTTTACATACCGCGGTCTCTGATATAAGGTCAGAATAGCGATTCTCTATGTTTCGCGCTCACGTCATGCGAATCGCACACGGCTGGTACGAAGTCTCTAGTACCGCACTGTCCCGAAGACCTCCCAGACAAAATCTCCTGACAGCGTCTTTCTCGTGTTTCGGATCCTTGAGGAAATGGTGTCCCTTTTCGTATGTACTTACGAGGATTTCACGTGGCTCACCAATTTACCACTCTGTACGGTTTCGAAGAAGGGACGCCCTTTCAAATTTTCCCAGCCCACCAGCCGCAAGCAGCAAAAGGGAGCCCGCAACGCCTCTGCCAGTCTCACTCTGTTGTATGTAACGCGAGAGGCCTTGTAACCGCGTTCGACGATTCCAGCCTTTTCTCGGGGCTCCGTCGTGTGGGGGACGCCCCCGGGATGTACGCTAAGTAGAAAACGCCTGATTTTTGAGGAGCGTTGGTTGAGCCAGAAAACGAAGGATGTGTGTAACAGTGGGTTTGTGGTGCGTGATTGTATGACCGCTAGCTCTAGGCAATACCCTAAACCCAACGTGGATGAGTTAATTCACTTTGCAGAAGGTTCCACGCCAGCTGGGCTTCTTAGAGAACTGGATGGCGGTCGCCGCTAAAATGTCCCCGTCCGCCGTATTACACCTCGGGAAAGACACTGGAGTTTACAATCTGGTGTCGACCTACACGCACTGCGTCCGGAATGCATACGTCGCGAGCGGAAGGTGCCCATCCTGCTCAGACCGGATATCAGCCCTCAAAATACCCGCCGAAATACCTGCTCCCGCCCACTGCGGCGGACACGCCGACTGCTGATCTCCACTGTCCCACGTGAGATCTGCGAGTTAGTCGGAAGACGACCACTCAGGAGCTACAAAACCTCTGGGACACACTGGCCCACAGCTTGTATGTGACTGAAAGAACCGTTCAGGTTTGTTGACTAATCCTGCGGGCGTAGGGTGACAGGCATGCCGCCTTCAGGGCGCACCCTAGGGTTTCGGAGACGTTGACGGATGGCTGAAGAAAGCCCCCCACATCAAAACAAGCAGGCATCCTCCAGGACAGGGCCAATGTCTATCAGATTGAGCGTTAGCAGTTGAGAGCAATAAGCGGAAATCCTCTCGCACTACAGCCACACTCGAGTCGCTACGCAGAGCCTGCACTTCCGCGGGCACTCCGAAGAGACACAGTAGGCCCAAGTCTCCGAACACTGCTTTGGGCGCGCCTGCCTCGTGAAAGAGGTTAGTCACGCGAGGAATCAGAATCTACACGGGAAAGATACGATGTCTGTCTCTCAACCATCTTGCCTTGCGGCGAACACGCGGCGGTCAGAACCAGCTCGGGCCAACGCATGTATCGACGCGAGAGGACCGGGCCCGAGTCGGCCGGAGTCGTGCCCTGGGGACCCGAGCAGATACTGGCGTTAGGCTAGTGGGAATGTTCTGATAACCTACAATGATAACCGAATAGTAACAAAGGAAGTTTTTCTCTGCTAGACTGTCTCTGAGTGTTGAACGGTGCTTCAGCCTCTTTCGAATTCTCTTCCCCGCAGTCGACCGAGCGGTGGTCCCGGATGCTCCCGGCCCGCCTGTTGTTCCAAGGGAGAAGAATATTTCTCAATTGCATACTGTTATCCGGTGACAGCTCCAAATTTGATGCTTCACTATACTTTGTGGTCGGCCTGCTGCTTCATCCTGTTTCTGAGAAATCTACTCCGCTATCGACGTTTGGGAGCCCGCTGCCCCGCGCAACACGAGTCAGTCGTGGCCCAACATCAACAGCGTGCAGATGCCCAAGCGCGGCATTTACCCCCACTCAAACCTGCGAGCAACTTCTCGTCGCCTCTCTAACTTGCTGCTCCTACGTGAGCCATCAAAGTTCTTTTTTCCAGAAAGAAATCCTCCCATGACAGCAGGGGTTTAGCTCGAGAGTGCATTCCCGCTTCCGACCTCGGGCAAGTCATTTCTACTCTACACGGACCAGCTGCCCGCTTGAAAGCGCGTCGTTTCTCGCCCGTGCTGCTGAAGTCCGGCAGGGAGTAACGGCGAGGAGCTTGACACGTATTATACAGATTTAGAATGCTGTCACCGACGCATCAACCTCGGCGGCACCTGCCTACCCGTCTATTTCACTCCACCGCGACAGACCAGTATCTTTTTTCCTCTTATTTTCATTTCCTTTGAACCTGCCGAAAATGACAAACCCAGCTCAGGTGCCCTATTCTGGGAAGGCACGCCCTTCGAAGGAGAGTCGCTCCCTTACTTACCAGTTTCAGTTGCTTCAAGGTAAGGCTCCCAGAGGACAGAAGCATGACTCTGGCACCCCTGGGCCACCAAGACTCTCGCGTTCCAACTGTGCTGGGTTTCCCGTCCAAAGGCTGGATGATGCAGCAACAAGTGTTGTTGCGTTAGCTTCTAGTCTTGATACTGAGGAATTTCCCGATGTGATTTCTTTTCCGAGTGAAAAAGAAGCCAGTAGTGATTCTTCTTCACCTTTATCCAGACCTTCCTCTTTGGTTGTTTTCCGCAGCACATCTGCTGAAGCTTCGCCTTCCTCCTCCTTTTCATCTCTCCCTCACGTAGACTTCGAACATCCTAGTGGGACCCCCGTTCTTCCGAGCAAAGCCGGACTTACTCCCTCCGCCCTGGCTCAAAAATTTGCCTCAACCATTGATACAGCGGCCAGCACCGTCCGGAGGACAACGCTGTCGTCAATATTTTTCACAAATAGCAGTAAACAAGCCGACACACTCGGGACCAGCGAAGCGGGACAGGGGGAGAGCAGCGGAAGTTTCACTGAACAACTTGATCTTGTTGGGCGGGCTTCAGAGTACGTCGGCAAGAACAAAGAGTATTCCAGCCTGTTATCTTCCGAAAAAGCTGACTCTTACTCCCGTGTACGTGCGTTCGGAAGATATTCTGATGGCAGAGGTGACGTGATTGGTGAAAGTAGAGGAGGTGCAAAACCTTGGGGACCATCAGTATCCGACGGTTCAAACTCCACTATCTCATCTCCTTTCTTTACTCTCTCCTCTTTCAGCTCCCTACCCTCCGCTTCTCGCGTGTCCTCTCCCGTCCCATCATCGGGCGGCGGGACATGCACGAGGGTTTCCAGGACTACGAGCGGTCGATCTTCTTCAACAAGCTCTCTTCCTGTGCCGTACATGTCGGTCCACTCTTCCGTCCATACGTTTACTTCTCCTTGCCCGTCTGCAGAATCTCTCCCTTCCTGCCCCACCTCCCCCCCGGCCCTGTCGGCCAGGGGTTGCAACACGCGTTCTTCCCCTGTCGCTTCTCCGCAGGCTTACTCTCTGTCAAGTTCTAAGTTGTCTTCATTCTCCTCTCTGCCCCCTTCGGAATCTTCTCAATGTCCTTCTCAACTTTCATCAACACAAAGGCCTTTCAGGTCTCCTTCTCTCCCCTTCTCACTTGGTATAGAAACACCTTTGTGGTCATTCGTCGCGACTCCTTTTCCTTCTTACAGGAGAAATCTTTCGCCCCCAGTCTCGGCTTCTCTCGGGGACTATGGTTTAGTACAACACGGAGATGCCCTCAGCAAAAACCGCGGGTCGTGGGAGAGGGGACGCCTGAAGAACACACACTACGGAAAGCAGGGACACATTCCAGAACAACATGAGAGCTACTCGCCTGTTGCTGATGGAACCGGCTGCGACAAAGCTGCGTCTGGGCAGAAGGCTGCTCTCGGGAAAGTGCATGGAAACTCTGTTTCCAGTCCACTGCCTCGATCCGCTTCACTCCCAACAGATGGTCGTCTGCCAGTTGATCGACCCGGCAAGCCTGTTCTTGAAGGCTTTACTGTACCTGTTCAAGAGGGGGCAAAGCCATGTTGCACGTACTGTGGAAGTCGCCTGCGGACTCACAAACATTTCGCACATATCTGGCCCGAGTTTATTATGTGCACTGCATGCGCCGCACATCCGCCATGCAATTCATGTCATAGAAAAGCTGTTGACGCTTTCGTACCAATCAAAAAGAAGCAGAAAAGAATTCTTTTGCCTGCTGTTGACGAGCCCGGAGGTCTGCGGCTCTGCGGCCACTGCGCTTTACTTAGACCCGTGAGGACAAAAGCAGAATTAGCAGCAGCGACAGCAAACGCGCTGGACTGGCTGAAGGACAACGGTATCCGATTTTCCGAATCCGTGCTAAAATATCAGCTCAACGAGGCTGTGGGAAACCTCCTGAGACGTCTAGATACCTCCACCGCCCTTACAGGCTCTCCCTGCTCTGGGACAGCCTTGAAAGAAGGCTTGGATCCTCACTCCAATCGCATCTTCATTCGAGCCCGGAAAGGGGAAAGAAACATGTTGTGGACTGAGCAGCAAGCACCATTCGGGGACTGCTGCACAACGTCTCATGACATGGGAACCCACCGGCCAGAAAGGAAGGATCTTTCCCCCTCATACACCATCCCTGTCGAAAGTGTGACGTTTGTGTCCTTGAACCCAACAGTACACACCAACATCTTTGGCAGATGCGAGACCGAGAAGGTTTCTTTAGAGAGATTGGAGAAGGAGGACAACACCCTTGGGGGTGAAAGGGAAATGTCCTCTCCCTCGTCCCCGTCTGAGGACATCACGGCCTGTGCTCGACTAGTCAGACGTGTCAGCGTCGTTAGAGGCTTGCCTGACGTCTTATTTCGGGGCCATCTGGTGCACGAGCTCCTTCACGCTTTCCTGTGGTGCCACCAGCCACAAGCTGAGAGTCTGAGACTTGATGTAGAAGAAGGAATGTGTAACGCCTCGTCTGCGGCAGTATTTCGGCAAAGGCTCGACGACATTCGAGAAAGAGAACTCGACCTTGGGTGCGCAGGCAAGTCCTCTCCTGAACTTCCTCCGACACTGGAAAAATATGTATTGCAGGAGTCGACAGAGGTGCGGAAAGACTTGGAACTTGAGTTGCTCCGTTTTGAGGCAAGGGTGATTGAAGCACGGCTTGAAGGCATGGAAAGAGACCCGCACGCCTGCTATGGGAGAGGTTACCGGGCAATGCGAAAGCTCGTTACCGTCTCAGGATTAGCTGCTGTTGTCTCGCTTTCGCGGCAGTTTGGGCACTCCGTAGAGGCAATGTTACACGCGGCCCAGAAACAGGCCGAGCAGGTTACAGACCGCGCGCGACGTGGCGCAAACTATGCGGGTGAGCCATGGAAAACCGGAAGACCGGAAGCAGGCGCCGCGCCTAGCGATCACCACGACCGTGGAGAGGCCCGCGCAGGGCTCCTACTCGAAGTGCAAGCCTCGTGAGAGAAGCCACCTGGTGTTCACCTTTCAGCAGGACCGGCATCCAGAAACCATGGCTTCCAGGGGAATACCCCTCGGAAATATACCATTGTTGGGTTCTGTCTACGTCACTGACCGTCCCCGGCTTTCTATATTGAACTTTTTCGCTTATCTCCATGACGGTGCCTCCTCAGAGGACACAGTGCTTGAGAGAGCTCCCCCCGGTTTCCCCTTATTGGAGGCGCAACGTCGCGGACCTGTGCTCACGAGGTGGCTCTGACTCGAAGCCCCAACCTGCGCAGGACTTCTCGGTACAATCGAGGGTTCTTTTTTCGAGGTGGTCGGGACCGCTTTGCAGCGGAGAGCAGAGCTTGCCGCCCGATTACCAGCAGAATTCCGTCTCTTTGTGGTAACCACCACAGCCATGTTTGCGACAAACGGATCAGACCGTAAACACATACGCAGCACTGCCAATCACTGCGACGATCCGGACGGCCAAGGACCGGCACAGAGTGCCTTTCCGGGTTGGTAGATGGCTCCCGAGACGGGTTTCGGCAGGTGGCCCGAGATCAACGGAAACACCAGTTCCTGACCGAAGGTAATACATCCAGGATGAGAATGCCAAACGTGACTGCTCACCAAGATTCACTGCAGCCCGAATACTGCGGTCAACACAGCAATTACGTCTGCTAGTGCAAGTGAGCTCAAGTCTGCGCCATTCTGTAGAAGGATACTTAAAGCACTGACTGCCTGCCTTTTCCTACGATCGCATTATGTTGGGACCGATTCATCTCGGGCAGATATGACTTGGGACCTGCAAGTTACAGGACCTGCGACTCGAAACACGACGGCCCGTAAAGGGGCAGAGTACTTTGCGTGGGAAATGCCTACCGTCACATTTTTTTCGGCGTTATAGTGACGTAGCCTGGCGGACGCGCCGCCAGGGTCACTATAACAGCCGAGAGGTCCTGCTTTACCTTCGGCATTCCTGATATACGAAGTGAGATTGACTAGGCGGCAAACTGGGGAAGCTCAAACTGACTCCACTGGGCTCCACCCCGCGTCGGGTCTCGCAGCAAACAGATGGCGGCGGGCCATCACCAGGCGAGACACTTGAAGCATCTCACAATGTCTGCTTTGCGGCTGTACATGGAGTACATTCCAGCCATTCTTAATCTGAGCCGTATTTATCTTTCCGAAACATGCAAGCCTTTTCTTCCGGCACCCACACGTTCATACATGAAGCACTATTAAGACTTGGATCCCAGATTGCAGACGGCTGACGCGCGGTAGTGGATACACCCGGCATGAAAAGTACACGGCGCACCTGACACTCTCTGCACGAGAGTCAATGGACAGAGTTATCGCGCGGCCAGATACCAAGCACAATACTCTCGCAACAAACAACAGAGGGTGCCATGTCCGGACTGCACACGCCCATTGGTCGCAGGTTCACAACCGACGTCTCTACCGACCCCCACGCTTTCCCATAGCGACCGCCGCGTCAACACCCTGTGTCCGCGCAACACGTGCTGCGTCTTCACCTGCCTCCTTTGAAGTTTGTCCCGCCACTCCACGACCGTACTGCACCGCCTCCTCCCCTGTTGCCTTCACACTCTCTTGACTCCCCTGACTGAGACCACGTGGGAGGCTCCCAGTTACAGTCTCCCTGACCGCCTGTCCGGCTCCGGCCACCTGGTCCTTCACTTGCTGACCCATCCCGACCACTTGATCCTTCATGCGCTGACCAGCGGTGCTCGCCGCTTCTTTCATAGCGCCTGCTGCGTCAGGCAGTGCCTGCTTCGCCTTGTCGGTTGCTGCTCCTACGGCTTGCTTTCCCCTGTCAGCCACGGTCTGCGCCGCTTCGCTCACAGTGTCGTGTAGGCCCTTGGCCGTGTCCGTAATGGCCTGTACGGGAGTTTTCATCTGCTTGGCAAACTTCGCGGCATCCTCTGTTAATGCGACCACCTGCTGCCTTGCCGTCATTTTCGCCCCCATCGCCGCGGATCTGGCTCTGTCCAAAAGCCCGCCTTTAGAGGCGGCGCAGAAATATCTCTGAAACGCCTGCATTTTGCAAGTTAAGGAGTGGATCGGAACAGTCCCGAAAAAAGACGTGACGCTCGCAGTGTGCTCCGAAAAGATGGGGAAAACAAACAATGAAATCTCGATGCAGCATACAACGGACAAAACACCTGCCAAAAATTTGCCGGTGTACCCCGGCGTTCTCGGCTGGCCGTGAACGCCGCTGTCCACCGTGAGACTCGGGCCAGGCTTGCTGGTGTGCGAAGCTAGTCGCATTCAAAAACGGTGAAGGAACCGGGGGTGCCTCGCGACGCGTTGCACGCGCCGCGCCGGGCGAGCCAGCCCGAAACGCTCGCCATGCACATGAGCGCATCACTGCCTGCGCTTCCATCGCCTTCCTCACCGTGGCGCACTGGCCAAAGCCCGCCACGCCGGCGTAGGGCTGCCCGGAAAGCCCCAGGCCAGGCGACAGTGCACTCGGGTGTGTGGACCCACAACTTCACCTGAGTTCACCATCGCTGATAGGCCATACGGGCTTCGCGGAAGAGCCACCAAAACTGCGATTCCAGAGACCAGCACTTCAAGTGGAGTATCTGTACCCGCAGTAGTCCAGTGGGGAGGTTCATGAGGCCGAACTGCACGCACAGGAAACAGCGAACTAGCAGGGTAGAGTTGCTGAGTCTAAGTGAAGCTGGGCGGCCGAGTTGTCTTCCATTGGGAGATGAAAAGGTGTCTACCCAACTGGAACCAGAGTAGCGCAGTCGAAGGGTAACCA
>NW_027155218.1:5898-45271 GCF_002600585.1 Cystoisospora suis | reverse complement strand
GGTATTCCCTCACTCAGTGACAGGTCAAAAATGGCAGGACAGCGCAGGTGGGCTTTACCCTATCGGGAAAATCACATGCTGGCACTCGGGCAGCGCCCACGTATGAACATAGTTCCCGGCGCGAGAAGATAAGTGTTGTGTAGGAGTGGTTGCGTCATTCTGGCAGCCACGTGCACAGCATCGCGTGAGAGCCTGCTGACTTCTTCATTTCATTCCACTGGAGTGCCAACAGGAGCTGAGGCGAAGGTAACTTCTTCCACAGCACGGTGACCCAGCCGTGGCAAGTGTTCAGCCAAGGTGAGCGCGGCTCTGACAACCTTGAAGGGAGGATCGCTGAATGCACAGTGCACACTCGAGGACGCAGTCGGTGGAAGGTGCCAGTTCTCTGACGGTAAAGGCGAGTAGAGCGTGCTCTCCCTATGTCGCTGGGTTGTCGGAACGCCACGCGAGGGTTGTCGGGTGGACAAAAGAGAGGGGAGAAACCGAGATGAGTCACAAGCAGTCTGTGTGGATCGGGCTTTTTGCACACGCCAAAGTAATCGCTGGTCGCATTATCCTCACGACTGGCGTGGGGGACCACTCGGTCTTCTCTCGGACGATGCCCTGTACCCCGCTTCTAACGGTGAGATTATAATCTCCCTGTGTGGACACAACCGGCATGCAGCTCGAGGGAAACAGGAAGAGCGATCCCCAGCTGCATGAAATCCTTACTCCCGTCAGTTCAAGCCAGTTTCCTCTGACACACTGCACCATCTTGGGAGTTGATGAATACCTGTCAGATGTATCTTTTCGCACGAATGTGGATGCTTTGCTTTCTCTGCGACTCCGAAAGGTGTTCTGTTGGAGCAACTAGCCTCTCACCCAAAGTCATTCCTTGTCTCTCCTGGAAGCTCGGAAGCAATAATGCGCATACTCGGGCGGGGGCGAGGTGGTCCGGTGTGAGAGCGCCGGTGCTCTGTACAGGCGTTGCTTTCAGGCATTTGGTCTCAGTTCGTTAGTTTGGTTGATTGTTTTCCCTTACACGTTCACGTGTTCTTCCCGCATGCAGTCGTCCCCGGGTGCGCTCTCTTCACGGGAATTCCGGTTTTCGTCAACAATCAGGATAGTACGTTTTTCTCATTCATCTGTCGTGAATTCTTCGTGTTGGGACAGCGTACGCTTGGTTTGTCCACTCTGAGTTCCGCGCTTGTTTGAAAGCGCGCGTATCGGGGCAGCTATTTAGGAGCGGACTTACATGACAGAAGTGGATTGGACGACGGCGAATACTGGGATGAAAACTCAGAGTAGTCCGGTGTGCAGTGAAGATATTCGCGGAAGTGTTGCTAAATAATCTCCCTTCACATCGCAGGCGCATGGGCTCTATAAGAATACCACCTTGCTCCCTTTTTCCTTCTGCCGGGTAGAAAACTGCTCACCATGCATCAAGTTTATCTGTTCACTCGAGATGACTGCAGTTCCATCCCCCTTCAGTAGAAGTTGTCGTGCGAACTTTCGGCAGTAACAGATTCTTTTGTCTGTGCTCGTTCGCATCACCCGTCTTCCACCCGGGTCCCATCTTACTGCAGTTGTCGCTGGGTGGCGTCTCTTCTTGTCCTTTGCTGGGTGCGCCTGGTATGACTGAGGTAAATGTCCTCTTTGTGTGTAGGGGGGGTGGCGCTGCTTTTCTCCTCCATTGCGTATGTTTGCTTTTGCCCAATCATGAACTTCAACCGCATTCCGACGCGTCTGTCGACGCATTTCGTATGTGACCCCTACACAACTTTGATGCACTATAAGAGGACATTTAAGTTTCTTCAGCAGTTGAAGCAAGTTCCGAACTGTAGAATACTCTGTCTAGGAAATAAAAACCAAGTTGATATCGAGTGGTCGAAACACTTTGAAGGCGTAACGACTTTGCAGAACTGCGCGGCTACGCCCGGCTCTTCGTCTATACTTTCCGCTGCGCCTGTGCATTATTCTCTGATTGTATGTCTCGATCCTGTGCTCTTCGCAAAACATCTTTATGGTATAAATGTCCCAGTTTTAGGAGTATGCACACCTCGGGATATCCACGAACACCCGGAGATTCTTAAGGTGATTGATTATCTTCTCCCAGCACCGTCTTCCCGAACAGATGGGGCGCTAAGGCGACTCCTCGCCCGGGAGTTCCTGGATAAAGACTCCCTTGGACAAGCCGGCACAGACGCAAAGCAGGTTCCGCGCAGCTAAAGAGGCGACTAGAATGTACACAGGTCATGATATTTCTCTGTATCGCTTTTTCTCATGACGTTTTTCTCCAAGAAGCGATGTGCTCTCGGCTCTTTGTCCATTCACGAAAAAGAATTCAACCCGGGAGAGAGAAGCGGTGACTTCTCTCCAGGTGTACGAGGAGATCGAAAAGGTCGAAGAGTACTTCCTTAGTGCGCTGTGACCCATAAGCTAGGAACTAGAGAAAACCGCCATTTTTCTTTGCACTGAGCGATGTTCTGAAAGAGCCTGAGTGAGGTGCCCGTAAGGCAGCTCAACCAGACCGCACCTTATGTAGCTTTGGGCTGCTCGACTGCCGCGTCCCACTGTATGCATGTGGCGGCCAGGTGCTAAGATGGCTGAGGTGAGTGGGTGTTGCATTTCTCTTTTGTACCCTGCTTACAGAGTTTCCTTTCTTTGGCGTTTCAGTTCTTCGATGTACCCGTTTTGCTCGCCTGACCGAGTGATCTCGTACACAAGAGAATTAAGGTACAGGGAACATTTAAGCCTTGCCCTCTCGTCTTGTGTAATCGAGGAGGCTGTCTTCGGGTTGACATGTTTTCTTCCGAGGTACTTCCTGTTGCATATTTAGAGTTAGTGGGTCCGGCCCACATCCGGAGGTCAAAATTCGGTATCTTAACACTCGTGTAAGTCGGGCTAACTCAGAGCCTTTTCCCGGTGCAGGGCATTAGCCACGCATATCGTCAGTTGTCAGATGCGCAGCGTCCCAAGAAGAGCAAGTGCTAGGGCGCCGCTCCACTTTGGTAGCCCTGGCGCACTTTTAGCCCAGTCTCAGAGGTACACCGCAAAAAGAACGCGTCGTCAGTCTTTAAGGTACCTTCCTCCCTGCAAAGCGGTCAGCAGCTGAACAGCGGAGTGCTTTTCTACTCCGTCGTTCATCTGTTATTCGTCTACCCTACCCTCACAATGCTACACCACGGTTGCTTCGACTGCGTCAGACACCTTTCGCTTTTCCGAGAAATCCTGTCGATCGCAACGGGGGTCTTCCCCCAGTCATTATCGCTACTTGGGGAGGGGAGGGGGGAGACTGGAGTCAAATCCCAGCTCATTTCGGTCGTTCAAGCAACCCCGCAAGACAAGAAACCTCTCACCCGCTTCAGTATCACGCCTGCCCAATCTGATCAGACAGCTTTTCTATGTGCACTACCGTACTTATACCTGGGTGTAAAGGTGGCTATCCCAACTATCTTTCGTCCACCCCTAACAGCTGCAACGCGTGCCAGACACCGTGGCTGCAGATACACCGGAGCGTGCGACCCCTGCGACGAACCCGGTAAAAGACTATTTACATCTGGCTCTGCATTGTTTCTTTGGCATGCTGACCCCGAACTGCGAAGGCCCTAGTGAACCGAATAGCTGCGTGTACCACGTCCACACGGTTTCACATTATATCGCTGGTCCCACTCCTTCAGCAATCGCCTGCTGGTGTCCTTCAGGGCTCAGTGCCTCGATAAATGCGATTCAACACATGGAATCACAACAATGGAATTAGGGTGTCGTCCTGTCACCGATCGCGAGCCAAGTGAACACGGCCGAACCCACAACGGCACGACAACTCAGGTTCTCGCTTTACCCATGAGAAGCCTTCTAGCAAGCTGAGCTCCTGCGGCGACGGCAGTCGTGAGTACGGCGTGCACTACGCACCCTGTGAGGAGAGTCCGACGATGAGGCTGCACCGGCTACACTTAGAGATGCACATGGTAGTCCGCCATGAAACTCAGATCTTCGCCGGGTTTTCTTGTTTGTCGCGGAGCCCGGATGACGCGACCGTCAAAAGAAACGAATGCCGCCGAAGAAAACAAATAGACGAAAGGCTAGACACAGAAAGAATTCAATGATGGTCAGTGAAAGAAAAAAAGATGATCCCAAGAACATCTTGCAGTTACCAGCCCTCTTGGGACGTGCTCAGTGTTGCTGCTGCACCACGCAGCAGCGCTTTCCCGTACACTCACGGAGTAAAAAGCCCGGTCCCGAAGACGTCTGCAAGCGGACAGTATGTGAAAAAGCCGAAGAGAGGTGAAGGCGTGGGAACAGGACAGGGCGGGGACCACAATCTTGGCTAACGAGGGAGCCAAGGGAAAGAAGAGCGTCAGGAGAGGAGCAAAAGCAGGGATTACAAGAATCACCGGATCAGGTGGAGGCGAACGTCCAAAGATCCCCCCTTTGTTGGCTAGCTCCCAGCGTGAAGTCGAGTATCAGTCGAGTTCCTCGGACCAAGGAAATCGAGCGAGAAGACCAGATGGAAATGAAGAAGACACAACCTGGGTGGCCGCTGTCTTTGCTAAGCCGTACTCCATGAGCACTTGCTCAAGCAAGTCGCAGGAGAGCAGGTTCCAGGTCAGCCTGCAAGAAAGAGAGCCGACAGGTACAGAAGTTGCTTAACTGAGGTAGCCTGACATCTTGAGGTCGAAAATCTGTCAAAACCCACACACACGTAGGGCAAACCAGTCCGCCTCCCCCCCAGGCAAATGAGAATCTGCCACCTGAACAACCCCGCAGTACGAAAAGATAAGACAAGAAAGGATGACTCGGAGGAAAGACACGAACTACACTTACCGGAAGATTTGACTAGACGCCCTGCGTGCTTTCCTCTTAGTGAACTCAATCCTGTAGATCTGCCACTTCCACCACTCACCACGTAGAATCACTCTCTACAGAGCGCAACACTTTGAAGCAAAAGTACTCTACTTCATGTGCAGTTCTACGTGCAAGTAGACATACTCGCTTTTGGTATGTGCATACCTGGGTACCAACACGCGCTGCACCACTCATGGGTCATCTTGACTCATGGTTTCGACCTCAGCTTCCGTGTCATCTTCTACTCCAAGTCCCTCTTGCTGCTTTGGCCATACTTTAACCCATCGGGCGACCGTACTCCGGTGCACGCCGAGTCTCTGCGCTACGACACTTAGAGGGTAGGTTCGTAGAAGACGAAGAAGACACTTGAGAGGCGGAGGGCCCGCAGGCATTCCCCCAGGGGCTGACGTACTAGCCGTGCCAGCGGTCATGGTCGAAGCAGAACAGCCATCCCCTGCGGTACTAGTAGCCATAGCAGGACCAGGAGCAACGGGGTTCTGAGAATTCGATGAACATGTGTTACCAGAGGCCGCCGAAGACGAATTTGGCGGATGGTGGGTCGTAGCGGACTGAGAAGGGCAAGAAGAAAAGTTGGAACTTGGGTTTTTTCCGAAGGACGATGAAGGCGAGTCTGAACTAGGATGACCAGGAAGCGATTGATAAGTATGGGCGCCCGTGCTGGAAGTGACAGGCATCGTCGACTCGGGGGGCGCTCCCTGAGAAGCCCCTGAAAAAAGGAGGATCGAGACAAAGAACCGAGGCAAAAGAAAGAGAGAGATACGTAAAGGAGAACCTCAAGAACTTCATTCCAGTCATCGGCCGTCTGCGTACATGAGATCTGGGACAACTGCATCGATAGAGAAACTCCTGATTCCCCCTGGAAACGACTAGCGCAGAATTCTCGAGAAAAGAAAGAAAAGTTAGTCTCTTTAGAGAAAACCGTAGTGGCGAAACTCTGTCAGCATTGCCTAGTGGAAGTTCGTACGTAGTTCTTTGTGAGCAGATAGCTAGCTACACCCACCAGGGGAGTGACGGCACATCTCCCCAAAACACAAGAAGTTTACACGGCCTGAACGATGAGTGGTATGTGACGAAGAACTTGTCCAGCGAGAAATCACTTTATGTGCAATGAAGAAGGAGGGACCCACAGTACACAAACTGGATGCGGTAAGAGGTCGAAGGGCATGGTGCTTTCTCACAACAGAGATGGAAAACATCAGAGACAAGCTTCCCAACACGAGGAGAGCAGCAGTTTGTACCTTTGTCTGCACCTCGATCCCCTCCTTTCACAGCAGTGAGGACGTCAGCCAGACGGTGTCCCGCGGCAGTCCGTCGTGGTCTTCCCCCCCCGGCATTTTCACCTCTTTCCCCTCCTGTCCCCTCAGGCAGAAACTCTCCCCCGGCGCCGGTGCTACTTCCCCCGCTGCATTCAGAAGAAGCAACAGCAGACGATGATGACGTTGATCTCGTGCCTGTCGTCGTGGCGACGCTTGAGTTCGTGCGTGTGTCCTACAACGAAAACAAAGACAGGACAGGGGTCAACGGAACCGTGAAGCAGGTGCAGGGCTTTGACTGGGTGAAGTCTGCTCCCTGTCGAGAAGACACACAAAGGACACGGTGTAGGAGGATCTCCGGCTAGGAAGGACGAGTCGGAAAAACGGGAAAGACACAACAGAGGGGCTACTCGAGAGAAAAAATGTGAGCTCGGGGAACCAGGAGAAACTGAAGAAACCAGAAGAGAAACGTTGGAATCCTGTAAACGGGCCCCCTTGCCTAGCAAGGTGTCATTTCAAGCGACGGATTACTCGGACATACACGTCGAAACAGGCAAGAGCATATGTATCTACACCTGTCCCTCCTTCCGTCAGTAAGGTGGACAGCTGCTGCGCAGACAAGGAAAGTCAAGAACGCGACACTCGTAGCAGGGGTTGTTTGTGGAAACAGCCTACCTCAATCTCCCCCGCTTCTTCGTGTTCTCCTGCAAGTGTTCCACTTGAACCTCTTCCGCTCCTCCCTGTTGATCTCGGCTGTCCTCCCTCTCCGTCGCTTCTACCATCCTTTTTTCCTACGTGGTCTTCTCTCTCCCCTTTCTTTTTCCATTCACTCCCGCCCGATGTCCGCTTACATGCTTTCGCCAATTCTTCATCTTCTGCACTCTCTCCGTCCCCACTCCCTCTCCCCTCTATTCCGCATGCAGTCGACGTGACATCACCACCGTCGCAGCATCCACCGTCAACGGAGCCCCCCTGTGCAGGCGCTGTCGCTCCTCCTCCTCCCCCTGCCCCTGGAAAAGACCCCGTCCCGGTTGAGTTCATGCCTCCTTCTTTTCTCCATCTCCACCACAGAAGTTGCTGGATATCCGAGTCAACCTCGGGGTTTGACGCTGCATCTCTCTGAAGCCTCTGTAGGCTCGCTGATGGCGTTCCCCCCCCACCTGTACTACTCAACGAACTTGATCCAGACCGCGGTGCACCACCTCCACTTCCGCCTTCTCCACTCAAATTTCCACACGGCAGGGAAGGACCCCGGCTACTATTCCCCCCGCTCCCAACTCCACTGCTGCTACTCTCGTAGGTCACGAAACCGCCTGTTGCCGGCGGCGAGGAAAGACCTCCGACTCCACCGCCATTTGTCGGTCCCATAAAATTCGCTGGTGAGAAACCATCGATCCCGGGTCTCCCCCCTCCTGTCATACCTGGAGTGCACGAGAAGTCATAGCTATCACTAGAGTGACAACCCAACATGCGCCCTCCGAACGTGTCGTACGCTGTACCTACAGCCTGATGTTTCCCATTACCTGAAACCACTGAATGTTTGTGGAAAGGAGCACACTGTGATTGATAGCAGTGAAAGTGAGACTGTTGTGGTGTTTTTGTGTGCTTCTGACCCATGCCGCTTGCTTCTACTTCGCTCGCCCCGTGAAACATACCATCTCCTGGAAAGCCGGCTGGTGACGAGAGAGAAAGCGAGCAGCACGCGTTTCTACCGGGAGCTCCGTCAAGACCTTTTTCCGTCCCGCCCTTTGCTGCAGAAACCGAAGAAGAGGTCTTTGGAACTTTAGTGGCGTATGCCGGAGTAGGCGTTGTGTCACCCATACCCCCCCCGCCTCCAGTCGAGCCCACACCACCCTTTGGAGAGCTCGAGCTGAAGACACCGGACAAGCAGGGGGAGGGGGAACTCACAGAAGAAGATCGACTGGACAGAGTTGGAGCACGAGCAAGATGAACCATCGGTGTCTGAGGAGAAGACGACGATGACGGAGATGCGGAAGAAGGTGATGATGAAGGGGCGTGCCAAAACTGTGCTCCTGCTTGTGATGCTGCATGGGCTTTGCGTCTCCTCTCAAACTCCTGTTTCTCTGAAGGGAAGAAATGAAAGCGATCTAGCTGGGCCGCGGAAAAAGGGAGGTGGTCTGGGTATTTCTCCTCCTTGTACGAGCCATCACTTCTCGCTTCTCCTAGGCCCTTGGGCAACTTGTCACTGTAGGTATCCAACGCCCCGTCAATAATACGCCAATGTTTCTCTCGGTCAGGAACTACAAAGCAACCTTGATGGTCTTCCCATAAGGCGCGCGCAATCTGTTGAAAATCCTCAGAAAGACAATCTGGCTTCAGTGGCAGAGGCGGAGGTGTCAGGAGTCTCTTTTCTTCTTGTCGGAGACGCAAAATAGCTCGAGACAAGAGAAAGGGCTGATGCTGTGGACCAGTACCTTGCGCCCCCGGCGACTGCATCCCCAGGGTATAGCTTGAAAGCGACGGGCACAAGCCGGGACCCGACAGAGAGGCTCCGGCAGACGATGTCTGACGACTAGGAGGGATAGAAGGTGACACAGACGAAGCAGAAGCGGATGCAGAAGACGAAGATTCGGATAGTGGAGAGTGCGTCGTGTTCGGAAGAGTAGGAACTTGAGACGAAGCTTGAACAACTGCAAGAAGATCATGTATAGATGGACGTCCTCCCGGTGTAGCAGAAGGTAGCCGAGAAGCATCTTCCGAGGAACTCTTTCCTGTCTCACCATCACTTTCAGCAGGTGTGACGAAAGGCGACAACGTGTGATACTGGCAATCATCTACATCCTCTCCGTCTTCTGAGGACGATGACGAAAACAAGATTCCCTCAACTCCCCGTTCTCTGGTTCCATGCAGAGAAGCTGCTACCCCCCTAGAACCACCCGGAGACTCTGTTGCGGGAGAGGGAAGAACGCGAAGGACCGTTCCCAAGGCCTCCCAATCGTCAGAGGGAGGTACGTAGAATGCCTCCTGTCTCTGATCTGCTTCGAGTTTCAGCCTGCCAAGCCGCTTAACGCAAGCGGCTCGTAGGATCGCACGAACACGTCTCCACGACCGTGACAGCCAACGATGGGGGCCGAGAGACGAACGGAGGGGGGCATACCAGGAGACACCTGACAAGGGTCTGTGAGTAAACTGAGACAAGGTAGAGTGAGCAAACGTCCGAGAGTCAAAGAAAAGATGCTTAGGAAGGAATGATTTCCTTCTCCTCCCCCGTCTGACCTTGAAAGGAAGGAGAGATGGGAGAATGCTGTTGTTACGAGAAGAGATACACTCCAAAGACGCACGTCCTGCTGTTGAAGAACTAAGGGAAGACGCCCGGCCTGACTCCTCTGAAGCTTTACTTGCTTCACGAAGAGTGCGGGATTCTAACTCGCATGGAGCGTCTCTCCGCCCAGGGGGCTCAGAGCTACTCCGCGAGCTCTGCGATCCTTTAGAAACGGACCGCACACCTCTGTCGGGAAAGGCTCCACTCTCTGCATGCGCTTCCTCCCGCTTTACTTGCTTTGTCCCCTGTTGCCCCATGACCTCCGACGGGATCGTGGGAGATCCAGACGGAGACGTGGATCGCATTGAGATAGGCACTTCTTCGTTACTCTTTTCCCTCTGTTTGAAAACTGTCAAATTCTGTGTTTCTTCTTTCGTCCTCTCTCGGCTCTGGCTTCCTGGCTCTCCTTCTTCCTTTACTTGACCATTCCCGGTCTTCTTCTTATCCAGTTCAGTCCTGTCCTGAATCTCGAACTCCTTCTCCAAGAAATTCAAAGAAGACGAGGAGAGGACTGTGCGCCCGGGAATGCCCTGGAGGACCGCAAAGGGCGAGAGCGACAAGAGAGTCGACGTCACAGAAGAAGAAGCAGCCTTTAATACCGGCTGGAGACTGCATGACTGAGCTTTTACTGTAGAAAACAAAGGCGCGGAGACACTGACAGACCTTGCCGATGAGGAGGAGGAGGAGGACGAGAGAGACGTAACTGGGCAAGATTTTGGCGCCGAAGAATACGGTGAGTCAGGTGGGGGACAAGGTGACAAAGAGGAACGACGAGACAGATACTGAGAAGAATCCTGACCAGATAATCTTAGCAAACGACGTCGTTTTGCAAGACATAGAAGAAATGAAGACATGCTACTTGCAGGCTCACGGCAGCCCAGAGGATGTTTTTCCTCTTGTTGCGAGCCTCTGATACCTTTGGTAGCCTTGAACGAGGTGCCCTTATCAGAACAGCTTTGCGACGCTGCTTTCGCCCTGCCTGCCTGAGTCCGGGGGTGCCTTTGTAAAAGAGCCCCGGCTCCAGTCTCTTCTGTCCCGGTAGAACAACGGCGAGATGAGCAGCCAGCGAGGAAAGAAAAATGGTCGCCCTCAAGTTGCCGATCAAAGTCTTGTACGGAGAAAGGAGAGCCAGAAGCCACAGTAGAAGCTAACTCCCTCCCTGTGTCTGAACTTGCTTCGGTGTCCTTCCCGTCCTCCTCCGTAGGGTGCGCTCCCCGGGAAGAAACTCCTCTTCCACCCGTTGAAAGAGGCCGTCGTGTGTCCTTCCGGCTTAAGAAGCACGAAGAACCAACCGACAGAGAGGCAGCGGCGAGCGACGTATAGAACGGCCTTCCTTCAGTCATGACATGAGCTGCAGCGTTCAGTAAGAAGGCCGCGGAGGAGCGAAGACGCTGAAAAGGGACAACACGAGTTTACAGCCAGCAGAAGAAAAACAGAGGCACAGATATCGAACTACTCGACGTCCGATCGAAGCGTGGACAAAAAAGCAATCAAATGCCCACAAAAAGAGAGAACTATCGACAGCAGACACGCAGACAATGCTTGCAACCGGTCGCACGTGCTTTCGATTTCACGAAAGAAGCACTGGAGGCAAAGGTGTGAAATGGGCTTCACCGGTTACTCCAGAACAAGACAAAGGGGACAGACACACGAGAGAAGCAGCACCCGTCAACATGCGTCCAGGCAAACCGCTGCGGCGGCCCATAGAAAATGCCCCTGTTCGAATGAAGCAGCGGGGGAATGCAGTCTGAAAGATGCGTGAATATACAGAAACACCCACACCGGTTCCACTGCAGTAGCTGACGTAGACATATGTACCGACAAAGAACCGGGTCTAGGTGGGGTGAGTGATATATTAAATCTGGTTGTCGGATCATCCCGCTCTTCTACTTCTTACCTTTGTTGCTTCTCTGCGTACGTTCTCCTCGTCGTCTCTCTCCCATCGTTCTCTGTTCAGCACCTCCTCTAGAGGTCCCTCAGCTGTCCAAGCATTTTCTGGATACAGCAGCAAACCGTTTGCTTCCTCACCCTCATTCTCCTCCGACTTAGTCTTCACTTGTTTCTCCTCCCTATCTTTCTCTTTACCATCTACGGGAACCGAACCCACTCCCAACGAAGACAAAGCTGATAACTGCGAAGGATCTCCCTGCTTCTCCAGCGCAATCTTAACACCTGGTGGTTCCCTCTGCGTGTCTGTCTCTCGCTGGAATTGTCGTGAGGAATCTAAGACAGCAGATGGTTGTGAGGAAATCGAATTACCGTCTGGTGGCTCTGTTTTTCCCCGTGGGGCATGTTTTCCCTTCTTTCTTTGCCTTTGCTGCTCTCCGTCGGCCTCCAGATCCTCCTTCGCCGCTCCTTTTCTCACTCCCCCGGTATCAGACACCGTCGTGTCACATGGTAGACTTGGATCACCAGAGGAGTCACTTCGTGTGCAGAAGGTGTCGCGGCCCACTGACTGTCGGTGAGAACCGCAGCGTTCACCTTCCGTGCCTGTCGGGCTAGCGGAAGGGCAACCACGAAGGGAAACAGAAACGGAGTCCTCCAGCTTCTCCTCTTCGCCGCCTCCCCCGGAGGAGGATTCAAGGTGAGTGCAACAAAGCGAACTCCGCGCTAGCAATTGAGGGTTTTTATCATCTTCTGTCTTCTTGAGTATCTTGTCCACGGGTAACCTCGAACAACCTTCAGAGGGGGTAGAACCTTTGCCACTATCCTCGCTTTCTTCCTTCTTCACTAGATTTAGTGTCTCCTTAAGAGGGCAGCAATCGCCCATCTTCCCCGATGATCGGGGCGACCGGTCCTTCTCCTTGCCACTCTCGCTAGTTTCCCACTGTTCCACATGCGATTCATTCTCCAGGCGCCCTACTACACGCGATCTGCCCTGAGAAGTTTCACCCGCATCCTGGAGGATCCTTGAGGTAGATTCTGGGATTTCTCTGAGACAACCTGACAGCTCCTCTGTCTTCATCCCCTCTCTCTCTTTCTTAGGTCGCAAAGAGAGACGGCGACACATCTCCTCTTGGAAAGCAGCCTTTAAAGAAAGGTAGCGGTCTTTCTGATGGGCAGCTTGCCGGCGCAATAGATCGCCGCTCGTCACCAGAGCATCATCATAGTACAAGCTGAAGAAACAGTTTGATGCGACAAGCAAACAAAGAACTGAACACGTTTGTCTGTCACTTCGGAGATGCTCCTTAGTACTGCTACTACACAGATGGGTCACTCACGACGAGATCTGCAAAGTTTTTTATCTTTGATACGGCGCTCTGTTGCCACTCCGACATGCATGGACAGCTAGTAAACAACCAAGAGAAGCTGTCCCCCCAACGCAACGCAACCACCCATAAACGCGGACACCTGAGCTCTATTGACAAGTGTCGTAAAACGGCAACTGCGTGTGGTTTCCTAGACAGATAATGAACTACACAGCCGTTAGACAGATAATGAACTACACAGCCGTTAGACAGATAATGAACAACACAGCCGTAGCGCAGTCCATCCAAGACACTTAACGGTGAAGGACGCACTCACCATCAAAGAGCTCAGCTGCTGTTATACAGGACGAAGGCACGTGAAAAGTAAACTACCAGCTACAACTAGGAACATGCCTTTCAAGAACAGGACCGGTGTCGTAAACAAAGGTGACACTTGTTCTTGACAAAACTCGCTTACCATATACATTCACACGAGACAAAAGGGAAAGGCACCGGGGCTCAAGCAGACAGCGTTTTTTTTTTTGCAGTTCCTCTTATGCATCCTTACCCGAATGGAACATATTCATCCACCGCTTGTGGTTCCGAATGGAACTGTTCCTCGAGCACTTGAGCAATATCTTCCGGGACTCTGAAATCATTGTCGGTCTCCTCTTCTCTGTGTTGCCCTGAGGGACTCCCGCCTTCCTTCCTCTCTCCGGACCCCGGTACAGTCGCCTTCTTGACGCTCGCACCTGTCCCATGACCTTCTCGAACCTTGGTGTCAGGTGACTTCGAACCTCCAGTCTTCTTTCTCCCTTCAACTGAGGCAGTTGTCTTTCCCGCCCCCCCCGAACCCTCACCTCTCCAGCCCATAGAGAGTCTACCACCGCCTGCAGGAGTCGCCTTGAATCCTCCGCCTCGGCCTCCCCTTTGGGAAGCAGGTCCTTCACTTGATCTGTAGTAACCATTTTTCTCATACCGAAAGCCTCCCCTTCCTTGGTGTCGCTTCCTAAAAATACTTGTCTGCGGTGGTGCAGTTCCTGGCCCTTCTGGAGTTCCTGCCCCCGGTCCTCCCCCCCGGTAGACCTTACTATCCTCGCCCCCTCGTTCTTGGCTTCCTTCCTCCGTTGATTTCCCTTCCACAGCAACCCCGGAAGCTGGGTTCTCCTCCTGCCCGGCGTTGAAACTGTCAGCATTATCAGCGCGGTCAAGGCCCAGCTCGGAGCTCCCTCCTCTCAACAAAGCCGTCGCTTCCTGACGAGAAGTATCGAGAACCCCATCTCCTCGGCGTCGTCGATACGGTCTACTCTTTCTCCTATACACGAAGAGCTGCAAGCCGCGGACCTGTTCAGGAGCCAAGTCACTAGAGGAAAGTGAGTAACCCGTAGGAACAGCAGTATATGACTTTTTAGCAGAAATGTCAGCCTCAAACCTCTCCCTTTTCTGGCGTTTCTCCCTGAAAGCATAACGCCGCCCAGAAGTTTCCTCCGTGCTGGAAGTCACGCCAGCGGACGGAGCAGGTGCTGAAGACTCCTGAGGAAAGGCTTCTGCCTTTCTCTTTTCTCCCTTGGGGGGTCCACCAAGGAGGGCGGAATCCGACTCCGTCTGCTCCCCGATCCGTTCTTGCGACTGAGCGTGTACCGACGCATCTGAAGAAGCCGTCGGTGGTCTACTAGTCTCAGTCGGCTCTTCTTGTTTACGGTCATCTTCATCGCCTTGAGCCATCTCTTCTAGGCCAGTGCCATCCGCTGCTCCATCCCTGGACGAAGCCAAAGAGCTACGCAGCCCAGCAGTGCCCCCGCCGCCGCGTCTTCCCCTCCTGCTAGGCTCTCCGACGCCCGTAGTGCCCGTACCGTTTGCTCGAGATTGAGACCCAGAACGTTCCTCCGGTTTTGGGGGCCCAGGGTCATCAAACGCGACGCCGTTACTAAGACGGCTCTTGATTTTCGACGTGCTTCGTACCTTGCATGACGGCTTCCTTGAATATCCTTCTTCACCCAGCGAGAAACCTCCATCTTCTGGTGTCTGTGCATCGGACCCTGCTACTGAATTCCCCACTCCTGGTCCTGCTTTCACTTCGTCAACATTGAAACCCATTGTATCTGCTCTTGGTGTCCCCTGACTCCCTTTCCTGTTGGTTCCCCGTTTGATGTACTCAGCAGAAAATGTCTATCCTCCCTCTCCGCTCCCGCAAGACAACTTCTGCAGCCCCTACCACTCTCTCCTTTGACATCCCACAAGCACATCGTTCCTTGGCTCTATCCACTTTTATCGAAGTCCTTGGTTCCGTCGCACACGTTCGCAAACAGGTTTCGAACTTCATCGCTATCCGACGAACACGGCCGGCAGCTTGAGTCAGACTCGGTCGACGAAAAGCAAGCTCGTCTTGCTTCCTGGAGAAACGTCAGACTGCTACGAGGGAAAAAGCGGAGTATATCTTCTGTCAAAAAAAGGCGAGCAAGAAGGAACGGTCTTTCTCTAGCCCGTTGCTAACAAACTGACGAGAATGAACAGTACGTGAAAGCCACGCAAAAAACCTGAGGACTGAAAAGAGGTACGGCATATAAAAGGGTCTAACGTTCAGGAAACAGAGCGCATTCAGCTGCGCAGCTGCACCCTAAGTATGCTGCTCGGTATACTCCCAAGGCACTCGAGCTCCCACGAGACGTACCACTGTGCAGAAAAAAAAAAACAACTGGACAGCACAGAAACCGTCTCCACCGTGCTTCAATGAAGCAGCCGAATGACCTCCCGTCACAAAGCCTTCTTCTGATGAGCATCAACAGACGTCCAAGGAGGTGGACAGAACGGAAACATCAGGAGGGAGTGCGGCTCTTCGAGCTGGCGGTGTCTCAGGAGGCGAGCAAAAAGACACCGCGGGAAGTGGGACCGAACATGTGGACCTCCACATCCGGAGACGCCACTACCGTCACCTTAGAGCGGCCGTATATCGTCACTAGACACATGTGAACGGTAGCCTGGCCCAGACAACGCGGATTAGGAAGCGAATGACAACCGCGTGTGCCCTGTCCGCAGCGAAGTAGGTCACACAGCAACCAGTCAGCGAGTGGGACACCACAACACTGGGAGCAAGCACTCCGAAGGGCAACGAAGCTCTGTTGGGTTGTAGTTTCCGCCGTGTAGTATGGCCTCCGAACGAAACGTCGTCTACCACGTCGTGAAAGAGACGACCACCGCCCGCGCGGCGGAGCTTGGGTAAATGCTCGGCCCTACAAACGGGGGAAAAGGTGGCAGGCGCCAAGTAAGAGACAACCGCGCATAACAACTCGCAAGCTTCAGGTCACCTAGGGAAAAACGACACCACACGTATCCCTCCACGAAAACACGTCACGCTTCGAGACAGTGGACTAAAAGCACGCCACGGTCCCATTCTGGCCCTGGTTTCTGCTTCGGCGGGAAATAATCGGCCTAAGCGGCTCGAAGCCGCTTTCCGCCTTCGAGACCGGTAGTGTGCTGTCTCGACAAGCGCAGGGCCCGTCGTGAGGCACACGAAACGTGATCTGTTGGACACAGCTGGAGAAGATTCTGCCCCGCCACGACTGGCCCAACCAGCGAAGGTTTCAAGAAGAGAAGAGCCTATGAACGAAAGAGGATTTGTACGCGAGCGAGTAGACGGGAAAGGGAGGGAAGATCGAAGGCCGGGGCCTCAGCACAGCCGCCGCTGTCGAGAGAAGCACGAGGAGGTCTTGAGAGCTGTTGCATACACAGCCGCGGGGTGCGGAGTCCGGCGCAACCAGTGCAGCAAGAAAGTCCAAACACGGGATACAAAAAAAAAGAGACCAACCGGAGAGACAAGCGTGCTATGCGAACAACAACTACAAAAAAACAGGCACCAAAAGAAACGCTGCAAAGCTCGAGACTCTCCACGTAAGAGGCACGCGGGAAAAGAGAAGCAGCAGGAGCAGGCGGCCATAGCAACGTCCACCGCCGACGTGTTGCAGTGCCACAACACGCGCCGGCGATTTACGGCGCCTCTCTCCCCCGTGCGGTGCGTAGCGTCTCTGTTCAGCGTAACCGCGTGTCTGCTGGCGGCAAGTCACAGAACATGCGAACAAAGCGAAGGCAATTGGATTGCCGCCCGCCAGCAGGTGCGCGTGGAATTTTGTGCGTGTGATGTCTGCTTAAACCTCTCACTACGCCTGGGCGACAGATTCCATTCTAGCCGGGGTGTCAGAGTTGGAGAGCTCTAGACAAGGGCTTCTTTGCGGCCGTTCATGTCGCACTCAGTTCTCTTCGCTAAAATTGCACGGGACTGCTTTCCGCCGTCTCTATTTGGTTCGCAGGCGTGAGACTTCAGTTTTAAGGACCCTCCACGTCAGCGTGCTAGGGTGCCTGTGTTGTTAAGAAGGGCTTTCAGGTAATGTGCCGTCGGCCATCCTCGGCTCCGGCTGGTGCTATCGGGACTTCACGGGACGCGCTGACCATACTTCAGACTAGCTTTTGCCCTTGCAACGTGTTCTCGAGCGTGCCTTTCTGCCGGTCGGACTCTTCTTTTGTTTCTAGAGTGAGGACGCAGTTCGGAGGGCCGGGTGCGTCAGTTTTCCGGGTCTTCGCCCGTGCCATGCCTGCGTATGGCACGGGGAAGTGGCTACCAGCTGGGCCCTACCCCGGTAAAACTTCTACTGGAAGTGCGAGGCCTCTACCAGGACTTCGGATACAAGGGGACGGTGGACGCCCGTTCCGTGCTAAATACTAGTGGCCTCGTTGAAGGCTGGCCGGCGCAAGTAGAGCACGCAGCCCACTTCGTAGTGTTCACCTGTTCGCACGCAGTCGTCGTTTGGACGGTTTAATTTAGCCGGTAGAGGGTACACCTGCTTCGAACAGAAGTGTCTGTGGCCTCGGCGCAAGCGGGTGCGGGGCCCTGTTCGGGGCTGGAAGCGGTACAGCTCAGGTTCTGCACAACTTGTTCGGTCACAAGCGGCCGTCGTTGGAACCGAGTGTTCAATAAATATCGGTCGTGCCTCTTTCTTAGAAGAGTTGAGCTGCATCCGGGTCCAACAACATCACGTGCTTTCTGTGCTGCTCGGGCCTGAGCAAGGGCAACGACAAGGGGTAGACAAATGCTCGCGAAACAACTGCCGACGACCGTGGTAATGTGGGGGCCGTATTTTGTGAACCACACTCATTTGCGGAGTGTAAATCAACGATTACGCTGCGGGGTCATGAGCCGGGAAGTGGCGCCAGACTGGGGGGGTAGGCCCTCGTCTACAGGGTGCCGCAGCTGTGGTCGACCCGAGGTGTAGCGGCGGATGTGTTACGCGGAATTGTCTACCATTTCTAGATCTAGCAGCGCCAGCGATTTCCTCGGTCCACCGTAGGAAGAATACTCCTGGGCAACCAGAGTTTCGGCTCGCCAGCTTGACAACAAGCCGGCCAGTCGTGAGCACCTTGGTCGTAGTCGCATTGCTACGGTTGTGTCGTGTCCAGTCGTCTTCTTATCAGTCGGCAAGAATGCCGCAAGTGGACCGCCGCAGTCCTCGGCAGTGTCCGGGCTAACGGGGGCCGGCGAACGACAGGGAACCCGTGGCAGCGACTGCTGTTACGAACACTGTGACGTGCGATGAGATGCTAGGTCAACGGAGCCGGCCGTTTTGTTGCACTTTCTTGGCTGGGACCCTGACCGCGGAAACGGTTCGCAACAGCCTTACGGGCTGACTGTCTGCTTGTACGTCGCATCCAACGCTTTTAAGTTCGTAGCTGGAAAAAGGCTTGTTCTCGCGAAGCGTGACAGCTGGCAAAGCAAAGCCGAGGAGGCCTTCTTGGTCACGACTGGTTCGCTTTACACAGCAACTGATGTAAGAGAAGTACCGGGGGTTTTCCAACAATTTCTCTAGAGCGTCAATCATGGGACAAAGGCGTACATTGCGGAGCGGCTGCCGGATGTGTAGCGGTCCGAAGGCTCCTTGGTTTGTCAGGGTGCAGCAGCCGATGCATCCTGTTGAGGGCAGCTGCCAAGCAGGTGGGAAAAAAGGATGTTCGTCACGGGGCTCGCATCAGGTGACCGCCGGAAACACGACACTTCTGTCCGCGGGGAGAGCGCCCCCAGTCTGCACGCTCAGTCGCGTGGCGAAGGCGTCGGAGACGCAAAGCAAACTGAATCAGATATCCTGGCGTCAATCACCGAGTATAGAGTGGGAGATCCTCTGCGGTCGTCTGAAACTGCGACAGTCCCAGCTGATGAGTCAAGAAGGTGGCCGCTCAGGTGCATAGAGTGGATTCCAGACGCTGCTAACGGTCCACACAAACTCGGTGTCCCCACGGAGAGTGTCCTCGAGGCCGTTAAAGAGCCTTCTTGGCTCACACCGTCCTTGTCACCGGCTTCTTCATGCAACGAGGGTCCGGGGTGGCGGGCTGTATGGTGGTCATCGCTCTGTCGAAGACCGCGTGATCCCTGCTGCGCCGTAGCTCTTTGCTCTCGGATCGACCCGCGTTCCGCTTGATGCCTCAGTCCGGATGCTGACCGTACGGTTGCAGCGGGGGACCCGGGGTATCCTTCCGGGTTCGAAATGGCCCGGAGACCCCGTGCTGACCTTTCCGAGCACGGAGAACGTCCCGCCGATGACAGCCGCGAAAAGTCTATGTTGACGGAATACGGGGCAACAGAGTTGCCAGCATCAGATCCGGTTCGGCCTAGTGGCGCTTCAGTCTCGGATGCAGGTTGTGACGGAGTCAACCCGTGCTGCGACGACAGTGCCGGTATAGAACTCGGAGTGTCTGATCGGCTTGTGAACACGGCGCTGGATGTTAGCTTGAGATCTGCCTGGNNCGCCTGACTTCTGAGTTTTCTCAGGAGGACGCGGAACACCGCAGTTCGCTGAACCTGTCCGAGGGCGATCTGTAGAGGGCGGTCTGCGTGCCACGGGAGCCAGCGCAAGTTCTGCCCCCGAAGCCACGAAGGCCAGAAGGTTCCGGTCCGACATTTCCTGGACCAGGACATCAGTAATCCACTCCGCTTCGTCTTCGTGAAGCGTGTAAGCTTTTGAAAAACTACGAGCCTAAGACCCACGGACAGGACACGTCAGGGGGCAAACCCTTTGCACATGCTCCGTAGAGTGCCTCGCCCTACTCACGGCACAGCTAAAAGTTTGTTGCTGGATGTTGGGAGACTCGCTGACTGCCGAGCGCGGTAGACTGAAAAACGGAGACCTGTCGAGAACCCGGGTCTTCTGGTAGCGATGTGTTCCATGTCGTGCAAGATACCAAGATGGAGTACTCACCACAAGTCGGGGGTCCTCTCCCTCGCGGATAGACATCTTGCCCTTGCGGCCCCTGCCAATCTCTACCGTCATGGTAAAGACCTCGGGAGCAAGTTTAACCTTGTAACGGCCCTCAGCAAAACTAAACGGCCGAGGCATCGTATTTCTTCTGGATTTACGCGTGACACGGTGTGCAGTTGTCGGATCTCTGCGCGGCGCACTCATGATGAAATAAAGACGACTCTGTATCCCGTGTGCGTGAACCAGGTTATTTTCGCGGAGTGTCCACTGGTGCGAGACTACTGTCACCATGAGCTGGATAGAGGTGCGGGCACTCAAGAGCAGGAGGAAAGAACAGTAACAAAGTGTTTGTGAAAGGGGGCTTGTCACGCCATCTTAGCTTCATCTCAAGAAAGGGTGACCGCAGGTTCAAGCGGACTAGTGCCGAATGATTTCTGGGAGTGGTACTTCATAATGATGCTTCGCTATTGCTTGCTCATGCTGGGGTTGGATAGACAACCGGTACTGAAGGATTGGTGTGCTGCCGCAAATGGAGGTCTGCCCTTCGAGTAGAGCCACGCCCCCGGCATTTCGAACGGGATAGTACCTTGTAGAGCCTCTCAATAGCGCCCGCGTAAACTCCCTCCACAACAGCTAAGGTGACACGGTAGATAGATAGATCATAGGCAGATTAAAGATAGATGTGCCACCAGCTTCTACCGCTGCGCGCTAGCGCAGGAAGTGATGCTGCAAATCCCCCTCGCGTTGGAATGTACGACGGACCGTGTCTCTTGAATCATCATCGTTTGTTCCCGTTGCGCAGCGCCTCGACGCAGCCGAGCCACACAAGATTCAAACCCAAGTGGTCTGGCCCCTTGCCTGTAATCATTCAGGATACCGTCCGAAGCAGCTTTCACAAAGTTGCCCCGTTGTTGACGCACCATCGGAAGATAGTGTGCGTGCTGCAACCCTGTGAGCGCCGCTAATTCCTGGCAGACTGGCGGTGATGCCGGTCCGTAAATTACTTCACGGAATAGGGTTGTAACTTAAAGTGTGTCCTCTTTCTGATCTGGGTCTTACGATGACTCCGCGGACGGCAGCCCACACAGGACTGGGGCAAAAGTGCACTCCTTCAGTTCTGCTTGTTCCTGGAGTGCTCGGATCTGTTCGAAAAGCTGCTGTTGGCCCTCATGCTGTCTCTTCCCCATCAAATACAGCATTTCGCCTCGGGTAAGCTTCTTTTGCGTCCTGTAGCTCCACGGCCTTTTCTGCGATAGCTTCTGAAGCTCGCAGTCCCGGGAGGGATCTCCGGCTTTGCTGCGCTGCCGGGAACTTGAGCTCGCTTCCTGTGGGGTCACATGAAAAACCGACAACAACGGAAACTGACACCGCAGACGGCGAGCGGTGCCCGTTCTAGACACTTGCAAGCAACCTGGTGATCAAGCCTACACCGAGAAGAATAGGCTGTTCCTAGGGGAGCCGAATGCGTACACGCCGGCAGACGTCAGACCGTACTCCCTAGCTGAAGTTCCTGTTCACCAGACACTGTCCTGTCACGCCATCTGGTCTAGGCAAAAGTCCTCGTGGGGTCACATCGTGTGCTTGGCAGCAGAGTCCCCCCGCGGTGCAGACACGCTGTCAAGAGTCGCGAGCTGCGAGGGGACTGGGATTGCACGACACTGATGGGAGGCGGAAACCAGAGCTATCATCGACTCTGGCACAGGATCCTCGCCCGGAACGCACTCCCACTCCAGAGACCCACTGCTGAAAAAGACCAAGAGGTACAAGTATCCGGGCACCTGCTTGGACAACCCGCTGAACCTGAGCTTTTGTTGTCAATGATTTTGGGCCGGAAGGTACAGCTCTTCAATTCTTGTTCAATCTGCTCTGCCCGCAGTCGCGCTCGGATCTCCTCAACAGCCTCCGCTGCGTAGGCGAACGGCAAACTTATAAAGAGCTGCTTGAGGGCCTGGGACATCTGAAAAAAGTTGTACTGACTGAGTTCGAAGCCTATAGCGCCTCAAAGGACCCATGCCCTGCCACTGGCCTCGGCCCCAGTGAGCTGCTCCCCGCGAGCTCACGCACAACGTCACACGGTTTGCTGAACCGGTTTTCGGGGTTCAGTCCGAGGCATCTGATACAGTGATCAGCACGAGCTGGCCGACGTGTCGGGTGTAATGGATCTATAATGATGAGTGCAGAGTTCCCCAGGGTCTGTGCATTTGAACCTCCCCCCGTGTGTCACCAAGTCCCGAACGTGTGTACATTATGGCTAAGACAATACACCTCTGCGAACTGTTACTTCCGCGCACGGGTCCCGGCCCCGTACACAGCCGCAAGTCAACAAGAAGCGACAACAGCTGTTGAGTTGACGTCGGGCAGGTGCACCCTGCTCGCTGTCCACTAAGCAATCTGGCGATGGCGTTACGAGACATCGCAGTCCACTCGAGTGGTACTCCGACAGCCTACTAACGGCGGCACGTAGAGAGCAACTGAGTTTCACGCTAGACGATTGCGAGTCTCTGGAAGTCATTAATTGTCCCGTCCTACGAGCTGGTATAGGCCAAGCAGGCCGGAAAGCTGCGCACGTTGTGTCCGAGTCGCTGAATGCCACTTGCTTCTTTTGGTTCTGCCTGTCCCCCGATTTGTGTGCTGACAGCAGCACTAAAGCAGAAGCACGACTGAATTGCAGTCACAGTACTGGACGGTGCCGCAGGAACCTGGCACAACGATGAGTTGCGAAGTCAAGTATCTTGCACTGAGCACTGCGCGTACGGGCCAACTGAACCATTTACGAGAATGCTGTGCTGTGCAGTAGCTCATATAACTTGCTCTGATGAACTAGCTGACGGATCCGCCACTCTGCTTCAGGGTGGTCGGTTTACCTCGAGCCCTAAGACGATCCGGAAGACTGACGCGCCTCTGTCCCTGGGGCTGTCTGTCCTGCGCGTCCCTCACGATAGCTGCGCTCTGTGGATTGGTCTGCGGGTGGAATGTCACTCCATCCAAGGCGGCTGTGACCGCCTCAACAAGTCCTGTTGAGACAGATGAAAGAAAACAAGGCCGGCACGACATCGTTTGGGATTCTGTGGTATGGGACCGGCCCAGGACACGGCAGATTTGCCGGGGCGTGGCGGCCCTTCTTCGAATACAAGTTCCAAGTGGCCCACCAGGGAATAAGCCCGCCGCAGCTGGCAGCAGCACTTTTGTTGGAACTGTTCCCATATTGCAGGCCGCCAGGGACGGCTAGGCGAGCTCGGTTGTCTGAGACCGATACTCGAGTTGGCCACAGATGGCGGGGACGGACGCTATCACTGCTTGCGTTTGCGATAGTTTTTAAAGGACGCACGACCTACCGCCTCAAGGGTTCACACTAGGAGCCCCGGTGAACCGTCTGCTGAAAGACAAGCACCGTTCCGTCAGCATGACGACCGTGAGGCCACTTGAATTGCGTGAGTGAATTCCCCGGACACTACAGGCGAGTCGTAGTGCACTATGTGCTAGTGCCGGAGTTTGCCGAGCGCCTCGCTCGCGGGCCGAAAGCCGTCAAGGCGGGTGGCGCAACCCAGCCATCCTACGCTGGCCGTTCTAGCAACGTAGAGGCAGGCTAAACAACCTACCTTTTCTGGTGGCAGTGTGGCTTGTCCTACCGATGCGATGACAGTCCACTCACGCAGGCTGTGAGAAGTATGGTCAGGGGCTAGCGTGGCGACAAACCTCTAGGGGCGAGACATAGCCGCCCTACCCCCTGAGATCGCGCAACGGAGTCTTCATCGACTAAGAGTCGCGAACTGAGACAGGCACTTGGCCGTGCAGTTTGTTGTCGCTCACCAGGCATGCGCTCCCGCTTCCGTTCACGGGTCAACATCAACTGCGCAAAGGCTCGGATAAGGCGGGGCATCTCTTTGTCCAGCTCTTGAAGGTGCTGCATTGAAGAGAACCAAAACCGGAAGTAACAGGACACTACAAATTAATTCCAGAGCATCCGCGCTAGGCCCTGGTGGAAGAAGGCTCTTCGGCAAATAACGCTGAAACGCCGTAGTGGTGAGTCGAAAGCCCAATGCGTAGACTGTCTCCTAGTTAAGACATCATCATTAACGCTGACTGCTAAACTGATTGGAACCCTCTGGCAACGCCGTGTTTTCATGTGTTCACCATGAAGTTAACATCAGTATCTCACACGCAACTCCGTTGTCGACAGCGTCTCCATGCTTGGCCTCGCCGGCGTTGAGGACCCTTGATTGAAGCTGTATGTTCCTAGAGCGTGAATTTCTTTGGCAGCTTCGAGCACCCCCTCGGTGTCAGCGGTTCTCTGCGGAGAGCAGCCGCCGACGGCCCACCGACAGTGAGTGGGTTGCTCGGTAGTTACTGCCGCGAGGAACGAGAAGAGTCGGTCCACAGGGATGCGTCCCGTCTCCTCCACATCCAGCTTCTCAGACAGTTTCTGCGCCAGCTTCTGATCCAAACAAGGGCACCACAAACGAAATCATAACTGAGGACGAGGGTCCTGCGCGGGAGCGACGGCGATCGCTGCCCGTTCCGTGTTCAAGCTCGGACACGAGTGCTCCCTTGACGCAATTCGCGACAGTCCGGGCGGAAGGCCGCGCCTACTCGCAGCCGTGCGCTGTATGGGGAGGCGGCGTGGCGGTCATGCTTAACCTCGTCGCTGGTGGTGGCGAGCACAAGTCCGTTGCGTGTCGTTACTCGCATTTTTTGGTGCTTGCCGAAGGCAGTCGTGACTACCGCTGTGCTGCAGCATCCTTGCCGGAACAGTTCCATTGCGGTCTACCTCGGTCTCCACCTCGAGACCGATCGAGAAAGTAGGGATGCTAGCAGCCCCAGACGCCAGCTAGTGACGGCCCCCCGAGAAAAGTGTCCATGTGTTCATTCATCGGCTTTACTGACTTTTTCTGCGGCCAGTCGATTCTGCGCATGAAGACTGCGAACGATGCTCATGGCCAGGTTCTGCTGAACCTTTGCGGGTTCACAGTCAGGAACGGACTCGGCCGGGCTCGCGTTCTGCTGGCTGTACGACTCTCCTATGTGATCTTCCCGGAAAATACCCATATATTGGAAGAGGGATCCAATCAAGCTCGCTTGTATAGTGGGGCTACCTGGCGTGTCCGGTTGGCAGCGGTCCACGGCTGATCTAAAGAACCCAGCAGAACCCGCGCAAGCAGAGGTACTTCCTCCGGTCCGACCCAAGATGCTGTAGAAGCACGAATTCCGTAGCAAAGCAGTTGCGGTAGCAATCCCCTAATGGGCACTTGTTCCTAGGCGACGCAAGAGTGCGGAATTAGTCACAAATGTGGTGGCTGGCTCTGCAAGCCCTCTGAGGCGCCGGTTCACGCCCGCTGGCAACCGAGAGTGCGGACGGGTTTGATTTCTGAAGAAGGACTGACACCAAAGATGACCAGCCGCAGCAGTTGCACTGTACGCCCCTTGCACTGCTTGTTCCAGAGAAGGCCAGATGGCCCTACAGATTTCGTAGGATATTGTGGAGCCTAACCAGTCTCAGGACCCCGCTCGGACAACACTGTCAACACCCAAATGCACACATCCGCACGAAATGAGGTACATGCGTATTCCGAACCCAAGAGTATTACCGGAGCTCTTTAAGAAGTTTCTTTCTGTAGATGGCTCTTGAACGAGCGCCCAACTTCGGCGCTTCTCGCACGGCTTGCAGCTGCTCGTCGGCTCTGCGCTGCAACTCGTTCAAATGTTGTCTCTTCCATTCTGCGTGGAGATAAAGCTTGTCATCTGTGTACACAAAGCCACGAGAGGTCAAAAAATTCGTACTGCAGAGGACCTAGTGCCAGTTAACCTGAACCCCGTGTCATCGTCATTTTTTTGTTTGCTGCCTTGACTGTGGATATTCTTTTCGAGCTCTAGCCTGCTTCTGCAAATCGTGACCCACTCCGCTCTGCAGTCTAAACGAGCTCTAGGACATCAGGGCGCCCCGTACCAGGGAAAGAACAGCTGCTAGGCTGGCCAGCCGTCGACTATCTGCTGCGTGATCAGAAGTGTTCACAGAGCAGAGCTACTCTCTGCTGGACGCGGCCGAATGAAAAGTCCTGCCATACGTACCGGGTCACGTATCAGAGTACACTGGATTGAGAACAGCGCGTAAGGCACTACCCGTCAACCGGCTCAGAAACAGCACACTAGCTTTCTGGGTACAGAAAGCAGACCTCGTTCTCAAAACATGGCAAATACGTCCCGGCCTATCTGAAACTTGATCCCGAGTCTGGTCTTAGCGTCATCTTGAGGAAGGTAGAAGCACCGCCGTTGGTAATGCAGGTGAGCGAGTCATCGCGCAACGAACCGTTGGTGGGGCAAGGTTTGGCCCGACGACGGGTACTGTGGGATCCGCTATCGACCTTGTCCAGTTCCTGCCGGCGCTTCCGATTTTGTTCTGCTTCCCGGTAGAGTCGCTCATGAACATCCATCCTGTCCACACCTGAGAGGTCCCGACTGAAGGAGGCCATCATTGAGGACACCGCGGATATTGCCGGCTGAAAAAGAGAAGCAGCCCCATCTTGTGCTTCTTCCCAGCCTGCACATTTTTGTCTTGACGTTGTCATTATACCTGAGAGGCCAAGGTAATACATAGGACTACGAGTTGCTCCGGAGCGTCGTTGCCGTGCCGCACGAGGCTACTCCAGCTACGGGTAAGGCGCAGCCCCTCCCCCGACAACTGACGTGGATACTGCCGGCGCCCCTTAGCTTTTTTCTTTTCTGGCTGTTGAAGTCTCATTGCGGTAGCTCCGCATTGCCCTAAACATTAACGGAAGCTCGAATTTTGTCGAGCCTGTTGCACTCCTGGGGGGATGTCGGCGCGTTCGCGGAAGAAGCCCTTCCTGTGTTCTCCCGAGTTGAGGCAAACGCTGTGAATCCCATGGAGTGAGGAAGTGCACGACGTTCGCAGCAGCGAATGCGTTCTCAGGCGAAGCGCTGCGGCGCGTGCGCCACCTAGCATCCCGTTGATTTCATCGGCTCCTAGCGCCTGGCTCGAGGGCGCTGTCACTATTGCTCACGATATCCTGCTGTGCGGTAAAGAGATCACCAGGTTGTGGCAATTCTGGCGGTCCCCACTCAGCAGTGATGTGCACTCTCGCTGCAGCCCCACTGTTTCAAAGCGGTCCGCTTGACCTGGAAATCAGATTGTACCTTAAACTACGCCACTCCTAGGAGCCTCTTGGAAGCTCGGTTCATTCCGAGGGAAGCCCGGGACATCGTTGCCACGAAATTCTATGCTGGCTTCTCCTTGTGATGTACTCCGTAGTCTCCCCCACTACTCCGGAACTGCTTTGTCTTTTTTTATGGGCGTTAGCCGGACGGGAAAGGGGAAGCAGAAGCTCAGGGAAACCAGAATTGGATTTCTTCCCAAAAAAGCGTCCCAAAGTGCTTCGCGAGCCGAATGAAAAGAGTCAGTGATATTTCCCTGCAGCCTAGTCTGTTTCGCAGGAGCACTTTCAAACAGAAGCCGTGTGCGGAAAAGAAATAACCCTTGTGTCCGCCCCCTCGATTCAGTTACGTCGTGGTTTTGTTTCCGGCCTCGTACGCCTTTACACTAGGTGTGGGGTGATGACATTGCGAAAGACGGCGCTTCTGTATTCAGACCTGCTCTCACGTCGATCTCACTGTTCGCCCGTTTGCTTGTTTTTTCCACTAAGCTGCGAACCCGTACGGACATGAGCGTCGACCCTTTCCGGGGCTGGGGCTCATGAGGTCCCTCAGTCGTCAGATGTGCCAGCATGCAGAACAGCCCCTCGGGGCTGCCTGGCGTTGATTCGCCAGACAGGGCTGCACTGCCTATTCATAGGAAAGCTTTGCCCTGGTCGAGCGTTCGCGAGGCCTCCCTTTTTGACACAGGAAGCGTGCGCAGTCCGTCTCGACACGACTACGCAAATAAGCTCTACTGCACAACCCACAGACTGGGAGGGCACCAACTGCGGCAAGTAAAGCATGTCGGGATCTTTTTTCTGGGACATTCTTTTAATGTATCGTAAGGCCAAGTCAGAGGAAGTGATCCGGCCAGAAGAACAAAAGAAGCTGCTTGGCCACTGCAGAGTGTGCGGAGTTGCCTCTGCGATTGCTCAGTTGCCCTGCGTCTGACCTCGGACTGGTATCTTCAAACTCAAACTGCCCGCTACGTGTCGCTGACAAACGTCTTCAGATTCTCGCTTCCTGACCGCGAGAGCTGCCTTCTAGAGCTTCTCGTCCTAACGCCCTGCCTGCGACACCAGACGGGCAGGTACGCCACACGAAAAAAAGATCTTACCATGGCCTGTTGGGTAGTCGTGCCGGTCGAACCTTCGCAAGGGTCCCATATGCAAGATAGGCACACGGGCGTAGCCGTCGATTGCTTTTCTGGTAGTTCCGCGCCGCCCCATCCGCGAAACGTTAGAAGCGTAGACTTGCAGCTAGGGCTTGAACGCGAAGACAGCTCTGATACTGGCGTCGAGCAAAAAACAGCATGCCCTGTTTTTCACGGCAGGAGCCTTTCTTAGCAACGATCTGGTCACATCAGTCACACCCAACAGCGAGTCTTGAGACAGGGGTAGAGTCCCCGGCCGCCCTCCCCGATGCGCACCGAGTGTACCGCGAAGTGTGGCTTGCTTGGAAGCATGAACTTCCGGGACCGGAGCCGGTTTCTACTACGAAAAGCCGGGACAAATCGTCAGACTGTATTTCATGGCGGCTTTCAGTATCTGTGGAGAAGTTCGGTGCCTGTTGCCGACCATCACTTCACCTGAGCAACACCGGTGTGTTTTATAATTTGAGAAGAGTCCGCCGTGAATAGAGTCTTACCGCAATGGGCCATAGCGTCACTCGTAGCTGCATAGGTGAACTCAGGCGGAGGGGACGGGGCACTCGCCTGCTATCAGCCACGGAAATACGCCACGCCTTGCGCCTGTCCGTCTGAGTAATCTCTTCGCCACACCGGGTGGCAGGCGGGGCGCCGTTCGGGTACGCTAGGGGTTGAGTCCAAGCTCGTAACAGCCACTTCACGTAAGAGTTTTACCAGAACGGCGTATGGATCTCCACTCCGAACCGAACGTTCTTTTGATGCCACACTGACCAGAGGCCTCAAGCATCTGATGAGCCAAGTGCAGTTCATGGAGACAGGGACCGGGGGTCCCTAACCCGACCCCCGACCCTCTCAGATAAAGCACGCAGCAGCCGCGAGCGAGCACACCACCCTCCCTGGTGGCGGGAGGGACAGCACGCGTCATGGCACACGTTCCTCCGAACTCGGAATTTCCGCGTGCTCGTCTTAGGGGAGTGACCACAAGGACATGAAACGGTGCCGCCCTAGGCGCAAGCGTCTGCGTTGTCCTCGCCACCTGTTGTTCACAAACCTGTCAACTGCTTGTTTTTTTCTGAGCGCTCCTGTGGGTACCGGTCCCGCGCCTTCACTTTACGTACAACCTCCCTGCAATTTCCCACTTTTCCTTAGAGATGCTGCTGCGTGTCCAGCCGCTGTCCGAAGAGGTGCGTGCCATGTACACCGCCCACGGCCACTATCACCCTGGCGATTCGGGATTAGATCTCTTCGTCGCAGAAGACCAAGAAATCCAGGCGGGCGAGACCGCATTTGTCAAACTCGGCATCAAAGCGGCTGCCTATACGGAAACAGGGGAGTCACACAGGAACGTATCATGGCTGCTTATGGCTCGCAGCAGCATATCGAAAACGCCGCTTAGGCTAGCGAACTCCGGTGAGCAGGAAAATGGAGCATGACTGCATCTAATGGAACCTTGCGCCTTGGACAGAGATTCCAGATTTTCCTATGCGGAAGCCCCGCCATTCGTGGCTTGGTGTGCGCCGAGGAAAAGCAAGACGCGGGTGTATTGCAACGTGTGCTTCCCCACTGTGGTCATCGGTCTGGTGGGGTTGCCAAAATACTTCACCTCTGCTTCTCTACAGGATCGGAGCTTTGCAGAATGACGCGTAGACACCCCCAGCTATCCGCACACATCTTATCAGTCCGCAGACACACCGAGTTGAGTCTGTGGCCTGGGCAAGGCGATGAGCCTGGAGCGGTCTAGTCGACAGTACACGTCCCCCAAGCACGTCCAAGTTCATCGAGGTAGTTGCCTGCTTTCATGAGAGCCGATTCATATGGTGTCACGTACGCAGCTTGAGCGAAACCGGGCAGGCGTGCAAGTGCAGAGTGTTCTGTATCGAAAGAAAAATTGTCGCTGCCTGGGACACGACGCATCTTGTGAGCACATTCCACTAAGAAGCGCGGTTATTCTGTGTGCTGCACATTTCAGTTGGCCTGATCGACGCGGGGTATCGAGGCGAGATCATTGCGGCGGTCGACAATATCAAGAGTGCTCCATACACGCTGAAGAAAGGAGACCGCATCGTTCAGGCTGTCCCATTCAATGGCGAAGGCGTCGTCTTTCAAGTAAGCTTCGGAACGGCACGCTGCCGATCCGGCAGCGAGCAACATGCGTGGTCATTAGTCGCTCGCAGACAGTCGGGCATCGACTGGCGCACGTAGCGACTGCAACGTCGCTGACCGAACTGCAGCTTTTCAAGCGGGGGACTGAGTGGTAGAGGACCGCCCGTTGAAAAAATTACAGCATCCAGAGTGTCTTCGATATATTCACAGTGGATTCGGAGGAGTACTCTGCGAGCTGGCTGCGAAATACCTAGGGATTCTTCGAGCTTCATAGAAGCTGTCTCAGCGAGGAGGGCCTCAGCAACTGGGAATACTTCCTCTCTCACTTCGGCCAGTGTGCTCATACTAACGTATGTATGCAGGGTGTCGGATTGCTCACGCACTGGTGGTTCACGGGTCGTGGCTATTGCGATCCTGGAAAATGAGATGAAGTTGTCGGGTCGACGTGCCTCCTCCGCCGGCCTGGGCTGCTGTGTAGAGCGTGCGCCTTGTTACCTGAACGTAGTCGCCGTACACGCTGTCACCCAAGGGCACACCCGGGCGTGGGCGTCTTAAACGTGAATCCACGTGATTTGTATTGGTTACCTGTGCAGTTAGTGGACGAGCTCGACAAGACCGCCAGGGGCGAAGGCGGCTTTGGATCAACAAACGCAAAAAGTGTCACAGGAGGGCAGTAGCAAGAGGAGCAAGAGGTTACCGAACCGGTGGACAGAAAATGAAGCTACAGCCAAGTTCTGCTTCTCCACCTATGCAAGGAGTCTGACGTGGGAACGTCTAGCAGCAGAATCAATATGTCGTAGCCCTCCGCAGAGAAAATGTAGCTACTGCTGAGTGACACCAGTCGGAGAGGGGTGGGAGAAGCACCGCGCTACCTTCTCTTTGTCGTACGGTTGATACGGTTCTCAAGTCATCTCTCTGCGCTTGGCAGACCGTGGGCCGCCGTTACCCGTCGAGCTTCGGCCACACCTACCTCTTGTCTATGATTCTCTTTCTTGACTTAACAGTTTTCTTCACTGAACTCTCGTAGGTGGCCCTCCCATGCCAATCCCAGAGTTGTATTACTCTGGCCAGGAGGAAGGTCATTCCTGGCCATGCTTCGTGATGTTCTCACGTACTTCTCGAACAACAAAACTTTGCTCTCTTATCGAGATGGTTGAAAACTTGTCATCAGAAGTTGGGGCGCCTGCCCTGGCCGGAGCACTCGGCTAGTTGCCGGGAAACAAAAACAAGGCCAAGATGGTAACTCTGCCTCGAGAGTCAGAGCTCAGACGACAAAAGATACAAACTCGGTATAAAGGGATTTCGTGTCTCGGGAGGAAGCGTCGCCCCCTCTGAGTAGTCACATGTGCGCACTTGTGCCGTCTTTAGCAGCGGATCTAATCCAGGTCCCCTGCGAAAACTGGTCTCGAAACTAGCAGAATCGAACAGCTCAGTGTCACACAGGGGTTCGAGAGGCGGGTGGCCTGTATCAGCAGTGTGGGCTACTGGCTGGCGGCACATGGTAGAAATGCGCTTCGCGAATGCCGCAGTGTAAGGGCGTCTATTTGTAAGTGCCACCCACGGCTTCCCACTCTCCTGTTGCCAGTGTAAGTAGCTAGAAACTTCTTTCCAGAGAAAAGAAACCAAAAGTCATTTCTTGGATATCAGCCTCGTCCTGAAGACGTTGCAGGGGCACCAGTTCACAGCACAGTTAGGTGCCTTCCTTTCTGATTTCAACAGAAGCTGCTGGCGGCCGCTTGTTTCCTGTAGTCAATCGAGGAGCTGTAGTAGAGCACCACTCGTTCCTCCTGGAAATCCAAACTGCCCCGGAAGGGACTGGTACCCTGCAGCGACGGAGCCATGAGGCGCAGTCTCGGCACCTGCCAGTTCCAGTGGTGCAACTATGTTCCAGCGCGCCTGTTGTCGAAGAGATTCAGCGGACTTTCGGGTAGTCACTGAGTCCGCGCCCAGTCGCTTCTTAGCCCGCTAAGGATGTCACAGTCGTTAGTACCCGCTGACACCCCAGAGAAGGTGCAGGTCGGCGGCATACTAGGGAGGTGAAATAGACCGACGACTCAGCCCCGCGTGTGATGGGTAGGCGCGGACGGAACGGTTCGGGAGAGGAGTCGAGCAGTTCACCACAGTATTCGATGGAAAATGGTTACAAATAGACAAAGTATAGATTAAAATAACTAACACGACACGCAGAAGTATGTTTATAGATAGATAGATACACTCATAAGAACGAATGATGTAGTAGTAACCTATTCAAGATGACCGAACTAAACGACCCAAATGCAGTCACAGTTTGCTCATATTTGGCTACCTGAACTCAATACGTGGTCTCGCCCCTGATACAAATGGAACGGAGTATATAGATTTTGTACAGCGTGTCAAGAACGGAGAAGGTAAGAACACGGTGTCGTGGAAAGTGGACTGGTGCCTTAACCAGACTGAGAGAAACACTAATTTGGTTCACGTGAGAATACTGTAAGTCAGGTCACAAGTGGAATTCCTGCGGTTGGAATACAGCTGGGCGAAAAAGACAACAGTTAAGCGAGATAGCAAATGCCAGCCAGAAAGATTTGGGATTTTTGTGAGAGAAACCAGGAGTGTCTACGGAATTCTCGAGATGTTCAGTCAAGTGTCGAAGACTGTAGGGGGTGAATAAACCCTTCGCGGTGGTCTTACCAAGTCCTGAAATGGTCGGCTAGAGCGATACCGCGAGCAGACTCCGGAGAAAGAGCTGAAGCAGTTTGGACAGAACGGGATGCTGTCTACAATAATTTCGGCGGGAAACGTCGTCATCGGGGGACTTCCAAGAGTACAATTTTTCCCTTTCTTGAATCAAGATTGTAACCGATACTACGCACTTACGAAAGTGGTTGAATTGAGAATCGAAACGGAGCCAGCTCCTGCACTCATAATGCCCGGATGAACAGCATACCGGAGTTTCGTAAAGAACAACCTGGTGCTTTCAACTTTCTAGTGAGTCCTATAAATCTGCTGGACCTGAGCTTGTTTCTACGAAGTGCTGAACCCGCTACGCGATTCTGAGCGACAGCGGTTTGTGTCTGAATGATTGAAGGGAGACTCCACTTGCACACCTGCGTACCACTGCTCGGCAATACAATGGCAACGCAGAAGCTAAAAGGGGGCGTGCTCGGAGCCGCGAGAACTCCGAGACTTTCATCAGAATTACCCAACACTGTCGCGACAGCGCACCAGGACCACTGACCCGATTACGTCTGAGCCCGGCTTAATGTAATCTGCCATGGAGAGCAAGCCTCTGCGAATGGAAACTGTGCTGCTGAAAGGCAACGAATCAAATCACACGAGACACTATGGTGCCGGACACGGTCAATGCAGCTGCGGGGAGTACCTACGTACCGTTCATTGCTTCAGAATGTATCACGGGTTAGCGAGTACACTTTGACAACGGCAGACGTGACAACTGTTTCACTGTCACGGAGTCGCTTAGACCCACAAAGCCACGCAGGCAATGGGAGCGTGTCGACACCCACCGCTACGCCCCGGAATGCTACCAACAGCAGGTGGAAAAACAGACACGGTACTACAAAGTCTCACTGCGCCCGATCGCACACGACGGTTTTGATTACGCACGATCAGATTCTTACTATTGGGATTGAAAATGACTTCTCTGACATACTTGACGACCCCCCCCGAAGTACTGTGAGCGATCCTGAAAGCCCTCGTGTGTAAAGGTGGTGGCGATTTGCCGCTTTCGCGCCAATGCTGCGAGGGAGAGAGGTGCTGCCGCCGACCGTCTCAAGTCACAAAATACCGTATGCCAACAAGAAGCTTGCAGGAGGCCGCGTGTACTCCACAAAGACAAACAGGGAATCAGCCTGCTAAAATCACCACTTCTGGAAAAATTCTACGTGCGCCCAGAAGGCGGGACGCGTTTTGGAGGCAGCATGGTAACCCACGCGCCTCGCACACGAATCCAGCGAACTCTTCAGAATCCCGCGCATTCAACAAAATCACTTCGTAGCTGTGGTGCAATGAAAGGAACCAGAGGAGGAAAAAAAGCCTGTTGTGACGCTGCCCGTCACAACAGGCGCTGCAGACAAAAACGTCGCCTGCAACCGGCCGCCGTTCCCGACCGTGAAACGCCCGATACCTTCAGACAAGCGATATGCCCACTAGGAGAGAGCTGACCGGACCGTAACCGTCCCTTGTCTCCCCAGCCCCTCCCGTATGTTTCTTATCTACGCGACCAGGGCACCTCTGGTCCCCCTGAAGAGGAACAACCGAAAACAAGGTTACTAAGAGAAAGCGAGCATTTCATATTGCGTGTCTCACATATTGGGGCGCGGATGACGTGTCTTTCAATGTCTCCAATACAAGCAAAATAGCATGCTCTCAGTGTGCTGTTGAGAACAGTACCATGCATAGCCATGCCTGTTTCTACCTACCCATGCGGGAGAAATCAGAACCGAGCAAGAGCACACGAGCGCAACGCAACGCACCAGCTCACCGGCACCGTTTTCCTGGAGTGGTGCCAAATTCCTTCACAAATATCAGCAAGTTAACATCCTCGGGCTTTCCTTCAAAAAGTCACGACAACGTGTTCACACAACTGTGAGCATGCGCTACACACATCTGGAGCACGCGCGCAACGGAGTTACCCTCCCAACTGGGGAGCACCATCATCAACAGAAATGTAATTGCGCACACCAGAAAGCAGCCGCATACGCGCTCACTAAGGAGAGATCCACGATCAGAAGGCAACCCTTTTATCTTGGTGACTGCTGAATGCAGGCTCGAGGCGCCTTCATCTTCACCATCTGTTTGAGGAGGCACCCGTCTGTTTCCCGGTATCAAACGGCTACGCTGTTCGCGTCATGCAGACGCCCGATACGGCACTGCACTGTAGAGGCCAATGACACACCCCAGTGGAGAGGCGATTGCCGTCATCGGCCCCGTGACCTCTCTCTCTGCGGCCGACGACACGCTGTTGACTGCGTAGAAGAAAGCGAGAGTGGCCAGCCAGCCCTGAGTGAGTGACAAGAGGGCAATGAGAATGCAGTACCAGTAAAAACTGTTTATGAAGGGCACATTGCTGAGTATATGCCCCAGCAGAAACGGAACAAAAAACAGAATTCTTGCAAATTCGGTGATTACAAACACTCTTCTGGAAAGAAAAAACCATCCGTCCCTTGGCCCTCTGCCTTCCTTCACCGAGGCTTCCTTAGCAGTCCGCTTGAACAACCGTACGTCAGGCAAGAAGCGTCCTAGAAGCTCGAAGACGCAGAAAATGCCAAACAAAATGACGAGATAGTTCTTGGGGGGGTCGGCGTAATGCCATGACAAAGGCCCTACCTTGGGAAACAGATGAAAAGAGATGAACATATGCAACACAACTAGTGACAACCAGGGTAATGCATCACGAAAAACTTGGACCCACGACCGCCCCGGCCCCGTATGTGTCCGTGCCGCCTGCACTTCAGTGTTCTCTGTTGGTCCCTTGCCACCCCTAGCAACACTCAAGCTTCCAGGAACCTCTGGTTTTTTGTCGCCATCATCTCGATCCCCCGCCTTTGAGTCGTCAGAGATCGTAGGGCCGCACGGTACGCTGGTCCACGCCTCGTCAACCCGGGGCCCTGATCCCTCTGCATCGGTGTTCGGCCCATGCAACTCCGAGTGACGTTCTTTGGGTGACACATGCACTGCGAAGCCATCGCTTTGCCCACAGGGACGACACTCAGGCGTTTTGTGCGTCTCCTTGTCCTGGTCCATCCGTATCGTCGGTGGCTCGCACGAGGGTGCCTCACAATGATAAACAACGTTCTTCCCCTCTGCCTCCATCTGGTCCGAGCGTCGCCTGAACGGCACTGTAATTCTTAACCAGTGTCCGCTAGGTGAGCGATGACGTTCCACGCGTGCGGCAGCCTTTTCGGCTTTGACGCGGGCTAAAGATGCTGCTGCCCAAGGCTGGCGCATCGCAGCCAGAAATGCGAGCGAACAAGCTACAGAGATAGCCGCGGAAAGAGAGAAGACAAGCCAGACTAGTCCCTCGGTCCCTTGCCTCGTGTCAATGTCGAATACTGTAAAGGATGTCCCGGTTACAACCGCGAAACCGAAGAAGCCGGCAAGTCCTTGGCCTGGAAACAGTAACACCGTGGTGATGCATACAGAGAAGAGACATAGCTACTCAGATGATGACTGCAACGGCTCTGTATGAACTAGAAAGCCCACCCTGATTCGTGACTATATGGAGCCGCTGCCCTACCGGCGAGAGAGTATCGTCAGTAGCTCTGGTGGCGCCCAAGCAAAGGCGAACACAAGGAGGAAAACTGAGGATTATGGGACCCGGATGAAGACATGAACAAAATAAGCACTTCGGTGGGACGCTACTACCTCTCTCTGCAGTCGGAGAGACAAGAAGACACACCGTTATGGTTCTTCAGCTTGACAAACAGAGTATTCTTCTTTGAACTGGAAGACAGACAGAATACATCCCTGGGAAGCACTCTAGCAACGAGCACTCCAAGAATGAACCCCGGGCAATAAACACACTAGACAACAGAGTCTGCCTCGCCACACAGCCAGGCGCGACCAGGCAGCCGTAGGGGTCCATATGCACGCTCTGTCACGCAAGCGCAGATGCTCGGCCCAGCATCAACTTTCGTACCTGTCGATACGCTGCTAACGAAGTCGTCCGGTAGTATAGAGGCTATAGCCAATGCCGACCCTTGGTAAATACCGGAGCATACGCCAAGAACCAGACACAAGAGATGCAGCATCCAGACACGAGTGACTTCGTTACTGGGGTATAGTGTTAGGGCAGGAATAAGCAAGCCTGCTACTGCATTAATCAGACCCGCGACCACCACGACACTGGCGCTCGTGCTCCCAAACCGGACCAGAAGCACTTGAACGAGGACTTCGACAGCTTGAAAAGATCCGAGAACAGTATTGTTCCAGTCTGCACCATCGAGGAAAGACTTCGCAATGAAGGGTAGTGTCTGTATTACAAAAGTCCAGTTTACCAAAGAGTTGGCCCCGACAAACACGAAGAGGAGGTACGGTATCGTGCGATTGAAAGCGGGCGCTTGCTGCCCGGAGGCCTCTGCCAAGGCTGGCCGACCAACAGGTGACCCCCCACACTGGTCCAACTTGTGCCCCCGGTCATCGTTCAAGGAATCAGACACGAAATAGAGGTCGTTGACTCCTGTCCGAGCCCCGTTCGAAGGAAGTTGCGTCGAGCACCCAGAAACCGCCATCGCGGCGGCGTCCCGACAAGCGACAAGCCGGACAAATTGGATGTTGCCGAAGCAGGGAGGTCAACAGATTTCTGCTGCCCGAGAACTCACCCGTGTACACGGGTACACAGACATACGCAGCATCGGCTATAAACGCAACGCGTGAGACAGCAAAAAGCTGAACAAACGTTCCGGAAAGAAGCACACCACCAGGCGTGTGCGCGAGACCCGGGAAGCGCCGTGACTCGAACGACCCCACAAAACCACTCGGGAAAGGCGAGCAGTGTGAGGCGTGACAAGAAATGAGAAGACGAACCACAGAGGCCAGAGCTTTACAGAGCAGACCGGTGCCGTCTGAGAAAGAAAGAACGGCACCTAAAAGCTGGAGTGATGCGCTGCCGCTCCGCTACACAAATAAGCATTCAGAAGGGTATCCCCTTGAACGCAGCGAGTGGATTGCCCGTGTGGCTTCTTGGAGGTGAAGGTCTTCCGCAACAGGCGGGCCATTTAATTCCTGCCTGGCACAAAATGAACGAGAACCGCAACCATATTCCTCCAGTCTGCCCAACACGGCACACAATCGAGACGCGCTGCTAGAAGTGTAACGGGATTCTTTTGCGCACCCTAGGGCCACCACCTCGATCGATGTAAGAACTACACCGGGGGTATTGCTACCCTCGACAGAATCGGAATGGGAGATGTCGGTTTTTTCTCAGCAGGTGTTCAGGGTCCTCTCGACAAAAGACATACAGTCCTACCGCCCCACCTGCCATCTGTCTCTTACGTCCGCGAGAAATAATAGCACGCCGAGGGCAGAAAGGGGACACGCCCGCGCACTGAGACGTCTCGGTAGGCTATTTTCTTTACGGGCGTGGTGTTCAGTCTCACCTGGGGCGTAGAATCCCAATGTTTCTGGCATATTGCGGAAGGTCGCACCACGCGTCAGAAAAGACTCACCCTCCTCGTCGCCACAGAGAAGAAGCGCTGGAAGCAGTTCTGCTGCACAGCCACGCAGTCCGGCGATGAGCAATGCTCAAAGCTGTGGCGGTTCGATGGGCAGCTCAGGCTTGTAGCAGCGTGGTTGGAAGGAGGCTAACTCCTAATCACTCTACTTCTGGCATCACTTTTATCGTTAGCACTCATCGCACGTGAGCCTGCGTCCGAAGTCGGTGGACTGGAGGACGAGGACGAATGAAAGCGGCGGCTGGTCTCGTGGCCCTATCCAGGATTAGCGTCATACCACGTGCGGGGCTGTCAGAGGCAGCACTCAAGAAGGAAGCTGCAGTGTCCGTTTTCAGGATTGGTCAGCGAAGCTCTTGTAATGGCATTTTCGGGCTGAGCATTTCGTACACTGGCAAGTCGGGCCATTGATGGGGCCGTCTGCTGGCCGCCCGCGCGTCTTTCAAAGACGGATGCAACATAGATACCGAAGTACCGCAAGCTCACCTTTGATTGAACACCTTAGAGGCGTATACCGCTAATGGGAGAACCGGTTACGGAACTATTTGCCGAAAACACTTGATGACGGCTGCACAGCGCTTGGCTGCTCCTTGGTGCCCGGGGAGGAGGGTCTTCCTCTGCCTGCAACGTAATGCCTTCGGGCGCAGAGCGAGGGTACCAAGGTTGGTTACCGTGTTGTCGGAAAGCCTCGGACAGACAGGGTTAAAGTTTTAACTCCACAGGCTTTTTTTCATAGCAATCTATCTTCACACTGATATACAGTTAGCAGTCCTGCGTTGCGACCGGCCTAGTGGACGTGGAAGAAGTTGGGATTCACAAACTACTCCCCGCAGCTTGTAGTGAAGTGGAACCGTGACCACTTCTGGGACAGCCCAAAGCGCTTTGACGTGCCAGTGGCAACACACCTCCGTTTTTCTCTTGCACGAAGGAGGATTCAGTCTAACAAGCGAAGTGAGAAACTGAACCCGATATACCCACACGGCGAAGGAACACACCAGAGCG